>NW_027330695.1:0-74278 GCF_022965805.1 Primulina eburnea
CCCACCCCCTCGCCCCCCCCCCCCCCCCCCCACCCACCCCCCCCCCCCTGCCCCCCCCCCCCCCCGGCCCCAGCCGACCCACACCCCCCCCCCCCCCCCCGGCCCAAAGGCATAAGGGGGGCCCCGCCCCCCCCGCCCCCCCCCCCCCTTTTTTTTTTTTTTTTTTTTTTTTTTTTGTTTATTTGTTTTTTTTTTGTTGTTTTTTTTAATTTTTTGGTTTGTTGTGTTTTGTTTGTTTTGTACA
Source organism: Primulina eburnea (assembly GCF_022965805.1). Classification (NCBI taxonomy): domain Eukaryota; kingdom Viridiplantae; phylum Streptophyta; class Magnoliopsida; order Lamiales; family Gesneriaceae; genus Primulina; species Primulina eburnea. The sequence continues at coordinate 245 of NW_027330695.1, forward strand.
CCCCCCACACACCCCAAGCCCCACCCCCCCAGCCCCCACCCACCCCCCCCCCACACCCCCCCCCCCCCCACCGCCCCACCCCCCCCCCCCCCCATCCCCGAGCCACCCATACCACCCACACCCCCCCCCCCCCCCCCCGCTCAGCACCCCCCCAGCCCCCCCCCCCCCCCCCCCACCCCTGCCGGTAACGCCCCCCCCCACCCACCCCGGGGCCCCCCCCCCCCTCCCCCCGGTTTTATGACAAGCTATAAATGTGCCATATTAGAGAATCTATCCACACAACCAAAAATAGAATCCCTCCCCTTCTTAAGTCCTAGGCAAACCCCAAAATAAAGTCCATAGAAATGTCAATCAGAGTTCTTTTGTAAGAATAGCACGCAAAAGTGTTCCAAAAGTTCTAATAGACAACTTCAGTTTGTCCATCCGTTTGAGGATGACAAGTAGTAGAAAACAACAATTTTGGCAAGTTCAGCCCATAGAGTCTTGCAAAAGTAACTCAAGAATTAAAATATCGCGACCAGAAACAAAACCTAGGCATGCCATGCAACCTAACGACGTCTCTAAAGAACAAATCCGCAATGTTGAAAGCATCATCGTTTATGACAAGCATAAAATGTGCCATCTTAGAGAATCTATCCACAACAACAAAATGAATCTCCTCCATTCTTAGTCCTAGGCACCCAAATAAAGTCCATAGAAATGTAATCGAAGTTCTTTTTAAGAATAGCACGCAAAGGTTGTCCCAAAGTTCTATTGACAACTTCAGTTTGTCCATTCCGTTTGAGGATGACAAATAGTAGAAAACAACAATTTTGTGCCAAGTTAGCCCATAAAGTCTTCCAAAAGTAACTCAAGATTTTAACATCGCGACCAGAAAAATAGTCCTAGGCATGCCATGCAACCTAGCGACTTCTCTAAAGAACAAATCCGCAATGTTTGAAGCATCATCGGTTTTATGACAAGCTATAAAATGTGTCATCTTAGAGATTCTATCCACAAAAACAAAAATAATCCCGCCCCTTCTTAGTCCTAGCAACCGCAAAATAAAGTCCATTGAAATGTCATCCAATTCTTTTTAGAATAGCACGCAAAAGTGTTCCCAAAGTTCTATTGACAACTTCAGTTTTTCATCCGTTTGAGGATGACAAATAGTAGAAAACAACAATTTTGTGTCCAGTTTAGCCCATAAAGTCTTCCAAAGTAACTCAAGAATTTAGCATCGCGCCCCGGAAACAATAGTCCTAGGCATGCCATGCAACTTAACGACTTCTCTAAAGAACAAATCCGCAATGTTTGAAGCATCATCGGTTTTATGACAAGCTATAAATGGCCATCTTAGAGAATCTATCCACAACAACAAAATAGAATCCCCGCCCCTTCTTAGTCCCTAGGCAACCCCAAAATAAAGTCCATAAAAATGTCAATCCAAGTTCTTTTTAAGAATAGCACGCAAAAGTTGCTACCAAAGTTCTCTTTGACAACTTCAGTTTTTGTCACATCACACATCTTCAGGATACAAATAGTAGAAAACAACAATTTTGTGTCAAGTTTAGCCCATAAAGTCTTCCAAAGTAACTCAAGATTTAACATCGCGACCGAAACAATAGTCCTAGGCATGCCATGGCAACTTAACGACTTTCTAAAGAAAAATCCGCAATGTTTGAAGTATCATCGGTTTTATGACAAGCTATAAAATGTGCCAATTTAGAGAAATCTATCCACAACATCAAAAATAGAATCCCCCCCTTCTTAGTCCTAGGCAACCCCAAAATAAAGTCCATAAAAATGTCAATCAGAGTTCTTTTTAAGAATAGCACGCAAAGTGTTCCAAAGTTCTATAGACAACTTCAGTTTGTCCATCCGTTTGAGGATGACAAGTAGTAGAAAACAACAATTTTGTGCCAAGTTTAGCCCATAGAGTCTTGCAAAACTAACTCAAGAATTTAAAATCGCGACCAAAACAATAACCTAGGCATGCATGCAACCTAACGACGTCTCTAAAGACAAATCCCAATGTTTGAAGCATCATCGTTTTATGACACAGCTATAAAATGTGCCATCTTAGAGAATCTATCCACAACAACAAAATAGATCTCCCCATTCTTAGTCCTAGGCAACCCCAAAATAAAGTCCATAGAAATGTAAATCGAGTTCTTTTTAAGAATAGCACGCAAAAGTGTTCCCAAAGTTCTATTGACAACTTAGTTTGTCCATCCGTTTGAGATGACAAATAGTAGAAAACAACATTTTGTGCCAAGTTTAGCCCATAAAGTCTTCCAAAAGTAACTCAAATTTAACATCGCGACCAGAAATAATAGTCCTAGGCATGCCATGCAACCTAGCGACTTCTCTAAAGAACAAATCCGCAATGTTTGAAGCATCATCGGTTTATATGACAGCTATAAAATGTGCCATCTTAGAGAATCTATCCACAAAAAACGAAATAGAATCCCGCCCCTTCTTAGTCCTAGGCAACCGCAAAATAAAGTCCATAGAAATATCATCCAAGTTCTTTTTAAGAATACACGAAAAAGTGTCCTAAAGTTCTATTGACAACTTCAGTTTGTCTCATCCGTTTGAGGATGACAAGTAGTAGAACAACAATTTTGTGCCAAGTTTAGCCCATAAAGTCTTCCAAAAGTAACTCAAGAATTTAGCATCGCCCGGAAACAATAGTCCTAGGCATGCCATGCAACTTAACGACTTCTCTAAAGAACAAATCCGCAATGTTTGCATCATCGGTTTTATGACCAGCTATAAAATGTCCATCTTAGAGAATCTATCCACAACAACAAAAATAGAATCCCGCCCCCTTCTTAGTCCTAGGCAACCCCAAAATAAAGTCCATAGATGTGCAATTCCAGGCTTAATCTTTTTCTTTCTTGTGATTAAATGGATTGTTATTCTAAAATGGGGTCAATTTTTCGCTTTTATATTTTAAATCAAAATGTAACAGACAAGCACAAGTTCTTTATTTAATTTACCACATACAAACATAAATCTATGTCGCTGTTCGTAATCCTCAACTACCAGTAATAAATACAGTACATAACAAAAGACCACTACGGTCCGTTCTGCTAGGCCCCGAGATCTCCACGCTAACACGATCATCTCTGTCTCGACCCAAATCCCTAATCCTGCCCCACCTGTTATTATGCACACATACAGACATAACAACACCGGAAAACCGGTGAGAACACATCCCAGTATAAACATTGAACATGCATAATAATTCCTATACAACATGAACTGCTGATATGAATGTCATTCATATACAATCATTGAATGCGAGCCTAATCATGTCTAGATGCGACCGACTAACTCTAAGGGATCCCGGTGTGAATAAGACATCTATCACCTACCCTCCCATCGGGGTGACGGTAACGTCTTATTCCAGACTTCCGGCCTGATCTGTATCCACGTCTACAAAGGGGCGGTGATCTTCCCCTAAGCTGGGATGAACCGAACAGCTAGAAGTCCTGCCTGATCTCCAGACTGTCCTAATCTAATGCATGAATACAAAATCTGTAAACAAAGCATAACATCTAATGCCATGTAACATGATCTGTAACAACGCATAATAGAATGAATACAGTTTTAAAAACATCTAATGCCATGTAACATGATCCTGTACAAAGCATAGCGATATTTGCATACAAGATCTATAAAAAATCTATAATAATAATACCTATTCAGATATAAACAATAAAATCGTATGTGGTTTTTGGTTGGGGAAACTCAAATGTAGTCTCATTTGAGTCGTGATTCCCCAAAACAAAACATGTATTATACCTTTCGGTTCGTCGTAGAATTCTGTTACAGTCTTGACGAGATCTGCAAAAATAGAAGTCGAACACTTTCTCGGAAAATGTTTTTCTCTTTAATTACACTTACTCATCAATGAATCTCGCGCCTCTATTTATAGACATGATCGGAAGATCCGATCCACTTCGGACCTCCGTCTGACCACTTCGTACGCTCCGATCTCAACTTCGGGCGTTCCGAATCCTCAGTGTCTTCCACGTCTCTAGCCCACTGTCTCGGATGATCCGGAACTCCGATCGTGTCGCTTCCGCACTCTGAATGCCAATCCATTGTCCACCACCTGGCTCGGAACTGCTCCGAACGCCCGAACGACGATCCGAACGCATCGGACGATCCGATCCGGTTTTCGGTCCTTCCGGCTCACCGATATAAATAATCCAACTTCTCGATATCGTCAATCTAACTAATAGATATCATTCTTATTTCTTATGTTCTTACAATCTTCACAACATATCTATATCGTACATGTCCAACATTGCCTGGCATTACATTTCTCTTCTCCCCCCCTCTAAGACAGAAGTTCGTCCTCGAACTGAAGTAAACATACAAAGTATCTAAACATTTTGATAAGCTAAAACGAATACCTACTCATATCATATAAATAACTTGGGGTTTTCTGCCCGTCATGTTTTTCTTTCTTCCGTTTCCCACGTACTTCCTCAATGCCATGTCGACTCCACTGAACTTTTCACAATGGAATGGTCTTCGTTCTGAGCTGTTTGTCCTTTCGAATCAAGAATCTGTTCGTTCCCGTTCTATATAGCTCCAGGTTTGATCAATTTCATCTTCGTTCGTTTAATACATTAGAAACATCTGGCATATATCTGCGTAACAACAGATACATGAAATACGTCATGTATTCCGGATAAGAAGGAGAAGAGCAAGTCGATAAGCTCGATCGCCAATCTTTTCCAGAATCGTCGTAAACGGACAATGTATCGAGGAAGATAGCTTCCCACGTTTGCCAAATCGCACAACGCCTCTAAAAGGAGAAATTTTCAAGAATACCCTATCTCCACCTCAAATACTAACGGTCTACGTCTGATTTGGCGTACGTTGCTTGCCTATCCTTTGCTGTCTTCATTCTTTTCTGTCGGAACCATTTACCACCCTTCTCGTCATGTCCCGAATCATATCTGGCCCAAGTTCTGGTACTTTTCCTGACACATCATCCCAATATAGCGCGATCTGCACCTCTTGTTGCCCATACCAAGCTGTCAAACGGTGCCATCTCAGGCTTGTTTGATAGCTATTATGGTACGATAATTTCGCAAGAGGTAGTGGAATCTTTGCCAACTAATGCCAAAATCTAGGCACGACGGCTCTCAACATATCCTTCATGTAATGTCTTGATAGTCCGTTCTGACTCCGTCTGTCTGAGGATGGTAAAAGTTCTAAGGTGTAAGTCGTACTAAAACGCCTTCTTTAAACTGTGCCAGAAGTGTAAGGTGAATCGTGGATCACGATCTGATACGATAGACTTCGGCACTCCATGCAATCTGACTACCTCACGAATATAAATCTCCGCCATCTGATCCTGTCTATACGTCATTCTATAAGGGATGATAACAAGCAGATTTGGTCAATCTGTCAATAATGACCCAAATCGGCATCGCAACCTCTGGATGATCGAGGTAACTTCGTCACGAAATCCATGGAAATGTGGTCCCATTTCCATTCTGGAATGGATAAACTCTGAAGTAAACCCCCCGGCTTCTTCCTCTCGGCCTTCACCTGTTGGCAGTTCAAGCATTTAGACACAAATTCGGCAATGTCTGACTTCATTTGCTTCCACCAGAACTGTGTCTTCAAGTCATTGTACATCTTTCTGCCACCAGGATGGATGCTGACCGACTACAATGTGCCTCCGTCAGAATCTGCTGTCTCAAATCTGCAACATCTGGCACAACTAGACGGTTATTCACGTACAACACATGATCTCGTACCTGATATTCTGATACATGCCCTGATCTGACCATTTGGATTGATCTTTGCACATTCTGATCAGTTCTTTTGTGCTTCCCTAATCCTCATAATCAAATTGGGCTCAACTTGGATCGTAAAGAGTCGTAGTGGCTTACTATCTGTATCAAATTCTAATCCAGATGTACAGCAATTTTCAACTAACTTGTTAACACCTATCGTCGATAAGGACAAAGAACATACCTTACGACTCAAGGCATCGGCTGCTTGCATTGACTTTCCTGGATAATATTTGATTTCACAGTCAAAGTCTTTCAGAAGATCTAGCCATCTACGTTGCCTCATATTCAATTCTGATTGAGAAAATAGGTACTTTAAGCTCTTGTGATCGGAAAAGATCTCAAATTTCTCGCCATAGAGATAATGACGCCAAATCTTTAATGCAAACACGATAGCCGCCAATTCAAGATCATGAATGGGGTATCGAACTTCATGTGGCTTCAATTGTCTCGAGGCGTATGCGATCACATGACCTCGCTGCATAAGAACACATCCCAAACCTCTATGAGAAGCAATCACAATATACAACAAAATCACCTGTACCTGAAGGTATCGTCAATACTGGAGCACTGGTCAGCCTTTTCTTCAATCAACAAAGCTAGACTCACACTCCTCTGACCAAACAAATGGTGCATTCTTTTGTGTTAATTGAGTTATTGGTTTTGCAATACTGGAGAAATCTTTGATAAATCTTCTGTAGTATCCGGCTAAGCCCATGAAACTGCGTATTTCTGGTACAGAAGTCGGTCTCGACCAACTAATCACAGCTTCCACTTTACTCGGATCAACAGAAATACCATCTCCAGAAATGATATGTCCTAAGAAGAACAACTCTATTCAACCAAAACTCACACTTTGACAATTTAGCATACAGTCGCTCGTTTCTCAACGTCTGCAAAACAATTCTGAGATGCTCTGCATGCTCATTTCTGTTCTTCGAATACACCAAAATGTCATCAATGAAGACAATCACAAATTCATCTAGATATCTCTGAAACACTTGGTTCATCAGCCCATAAATACCGCAGGAGCATTTGTTAAACCAAAAGGCATGACAATAAATTCGTAATGTCCATACCTGGTTCGAAACGCTGTCTTTGGTATGTCTATATCTCGAACTCTGAGCTGATGATAACCAGAACGTAAATCAATCTTAGAATAGACCGAGGATCCCTGCAAACTGATCAAATAGGTCATCGATCCTAGGCAAAGGATATTTATTCTTGATCGTTGCCTTGTTCAACTGCCGGTAATCGATACACAACCGCATCGACCCATCTTTCTTTCGCACGAACAGCACCGGAGCGCCCCAAGGAGATACACTAGGTCTGATATATCCCTTGGCTAGAAGATCTTCTAATTGTGCTTTCAATTCTTTGAGTTCGATGGGTGCCATCCTATATGGAGCTCTCGAAATAGGTACGGTACCTGGCGCAAGTTCAATGCTGAAATCTACCTCACGAACCGGAGGTAATCCTGGGATCTCATCTGGAAAAATATCTGGAAATTCCCGTACTACTGGCAGATCTGCCAATGCCGGGCTCGACTTCTGCATATCTACAGCATAAACAAAGAAACCATCCGCTCCTTTCTGTAACAGTCTGTTTATAGTAAGAGCCGAAATCAAGGGAATCCGAGATCTGGAACCCTTCCCGTAGAATTTCCACTCTTCTGTCATCTCGGGTCTGAATCTGACAATCTTGTGGAAACAATCCACGGTGGCTCTGTACTTCGTTAGCATGTCAATACCGACTATACGATCAAAATCAGCTAGACCCAACACTATACAATCTAGGTCAATCTCATGCCCCTCAAACTGTAGAATGCAATGTCTAACCGCAGTTACAGATATTAATCCACTTCCCAACGGAGAATTAATAGACACAACGTCTAACAAAGACTCAACAGGCAATGAATGCAACAATGCAAATCGTTCTGAGATGAATGTATGCGATGCACCTGTATCTATCAAGATATAAGCAGGATAACCATAAAGGAGACAGTTACCTGCTATAACATCATCTGGTGCATCTTGTGCTTGCTCCTCTGTCAACGCAAACACTTGGGCCTGTTGCCTCGGAGGTTGAGTCACAGTCTGACTACCTCGGCCTCTGGGTGGAGTCGGTGCTGGTGGAGGCTGAAAAGAGTGAACCGAGGATGCCTGCCGCTCAAACTGAGGTACTGAACCGGATGCTCTTCCACTCTGGCCTTGCTGTACACCTCTCTGTGGACAGACTTTGGCAAAATGCCCCGGTTGCCTACAAATGTTGCATCGGCCTGTAACTCCTTGGCACTGTTCAGTCGCATGCCTACCTCCACAATTATTGCAATATACACCTGAAGTCCTTGAACTTTGATCAAAACCAGTCTGTCTTGATCCGCTGGAGCTGGATGAACTGCTCCCAGGTCGCTTAAACTGCTTCCCCTTCGCCTTCAACTGTTCTTTGCGTCCACTACCACTACCACCACTTTCGAATCGAGGAGGAGGAACTTGGGATGGAGGTAGTGGCGGTCTCGGACTCGGTGCAACATACGGAGCACTCCGTTGTCTAAGCAATCCTGCTTCAGCTCCTTTGGCACGATTCAATGCATCCGAGAAGTTATCGGGTCTCCCAGTATTGACCAACGTAAAGATATCTGGATTCAGGCCATTTATAAACTGATCCGCCATGGCCTCGTCATTTCCTGAAACATGTGGTGCAAAACGAAGCAAAGAAGAGAATTTAGCAACGTACTCCTCAATGTTCAATGGCCCTTGCCTCAGGTTTGCGAATTCAGCGCCTTTATCTTTACGGTAGGATACAGGGAAGAATCGCTGATAAAACTCGGTCTTGAATACCTTCCAAGAAATTTCGGTACCCCGCTGCTCTAAAGCTCTCCTAATGTTCAACCACCAATTCTTTGCTATATCTTGCAATTGATGGCCAATTAGCTTGATCCTCTTCTCATCACTGTACTCCAACGAGTCGAATAGCATCTCAATATCTTCAAGCCAACTTTCGCACTCGATGGCATTCTCGGTACCTTTTAAAGTGGGAGGTCGAAAGGATTGGAATCGCTTCAGCAACGTCTCCATAGGGGTCGCCGTAACATCCATAGGATCTCCGGATGTACTCCCCTGCTCTGGCGCTGCTGGTCGTAGAGGTACGGCTGCTCTTCTAGGAGGCATATCTAATAATCCAACTGATTAGTAAACAAGATATACAACTGTCTCAGCCATCATCTAGTCAGTTACCTCTGATCTAGAATCGGTTCTGATTCAGTCAATCATATGCTGAAATTAATCAAATACCAAACAACATGTAATAAGAAAGCAATAATCATGCTAGCACATCATCAAGCAAGGAAGAAGACTCGATCTACCCCGCTCATTCTATCCTATTTCAGTCTAACGGAACTATCGGCTCTGATACCACCTGTTGTGGGGACCCGGGCTCTAAATCTTTTTCTTGGGATTAAATGGATTGTTATTCTAAAATGTGGGTCAATTTTTCGCTTTTATATTTAAATCAAAATGTAACTAGACAAGCACAAGTTCTTTATTTAATTTACAACATACAAACATAAAATCTATGTCCTGTTCCGTATATCCTCAACTAACCAGTAATAAAATACAGTACATAACAAAAGACAACTACTGGTCCGTCTGCTAGGCCCGAGATCTCCACGCTAACACGATCATCTCTGTCTCGACCCAAATCCTGCCCCACCTGTTGTTATGCACACATACAGACATAACAACAGCCGGAAAACCGGTGAGAACACATCCCAATATAAACATGTGAACATGCATATAATTACTATAAAACATGAAACATGCTGATATGAATGTCATTCATATAAAATCATGAAATGCGAGCCTAATCATGTCTAGATGCGACTCGACTAAAACTCTAGGGATCCCGGTGTGAATAAGACGATCTATCACCTACCCTCCCAATCGGGGTGACGGTACGTCTTATTCCTAGACTTCGGCCTGATCTGTATCCACGTCTACAAAGGGGCGGTGATCTTCCCCTAAGCTGGGATAGAACCGAACATCTAGAAGTCTGCCTGATCTCCAGACTGTCCTATCTTAATGCATGAATACAAAATCTGTAAACAAGCATAATCATCTAATGCAATGTAACATGATCTGTAAACAAAGCATAATAAGAATTGAATACAAGTTCTAATAAACATCTAATGCAATGTAACATGATCTGTAAACAAAGCATAGCGAGATTTGCATACAAGATCTATAAACAAATCTATAATAATAATACCTATATCAATATATAAACAATAAAACTCGTATGTGGTTTTGGTTGGGAAACTCAAATGTGATCTCATTTGAGTCGTGATTCCCCAAAACAAAACATGTATTATACCTTTCGTCGTAGAATTGCTGTTACAGTCGTGAAGATGAATCTGCAATAGAATGTCTAACACTTTCTAGGAAATGTTTCTTTAACACTTACTAATCAAATGAAATCTCGCGCCTCTATTTATAGACAATGATCGGAAGATCCGATCCACTTCGGACGCTCCGATCTGACACACTTCGGACGCTCCGATCTCACTTCGGACGTTCCGAATCCTGCATGTCTTCCACGTCTCTAGCCAACTGTCTCGGATGATCCGAACTACGATCGGTCGATCCGAACTCTGCATGCCATCCATGTGTCCAGCCACCTGGCTCGGACGCTCCGAACGCCGAACGGACGATCCGAACGCATCGGACGATCCGATCCTGGTTCGGTCCTTCCGGTCTCACCGAAATATAAATAATCCAACATTCTCGATATCGGTCAATCTAATCTCAATAGATATCATTTCTTATTTCTTATGGTTATGTACAATCTTCACAACATATCTATGAATTCGTACATGTCAATCATTGCTCTGGGCATTACAATAGAAATGTCAATCCAAGTTCTTTTTAAGAATAGCACGCAAAAGTGTTCCCAAAGTTCTATTGACAACTTCAGTTTGTCCATCCGTTTGAGGATGACAAATAGTAGAAAACAACAATTTTGTGCCAAGTTTAGCCCATAAAGTCTTCCAAAAGTAACTCAAGAATTTAACATCGCGACCAGAAATAATAGTCCTAGGCATGCCATGCAACCTAGCGACTTCTCTAAAGAACAAATCCGCAATGTTTGAAGCATCATCGGTTTTATGACAAGCTATAAAATGTGTCATCTTAGAGATTCTATCCACAAAAACAAAAATAGAATCCCGCCCCTTCTTAGTCCTAGGCAACCGCAAAATAAAGTCCATTGAAATGTCAATCCAAGTTCTTTTTAAGAATAGCACGCAAAAGTGTTCCTAAAGTTCTATTGACAACTTCAGTTTCTTCATCCGTTTGAGGATAACAAATAGAGAAAACAACAATTTTGTGCCAAGTTTAGCCCATAAAGTCTTCCAAAAGTAACTCAAGAATTTAGCATCGCGACCGGAAACAATAGTCCTAGGCATGCCATGCAACTTAACGACTTCTCTAAAGAACAAATCCGCAATGTTTGAAGCATCATCGGTTTTATGACAAGCTATAAAATGTGCCATCTTAGAGAATCTATCCACAACAACAAAAATAAAATCCCGCCCCTTCTTAGTCCTAGGCAACCCCAAAATAAAGTCCATAAAAATGTCAATCCAAGTTCTTTTTAAGATTAGCACGCAAAAGTGCTACCAAAGTTCTATTGACAACTTCAGTTTGTGCATCCGTTTCAGGATAACAAGTAGTAGAAAACAACAATTTTGTGTCAAGTTTAGCCCATAAAGTCTTCCAAAAGTAACTCAAGAATTTAACATCGCGACCAGAAACAATAGTCCTAGGCATGCCATGCAACCTAACGACTTATCTAAAGAAAAAATCCGCAATGTTTGAAGTATCATCGGTTTTATGACAAGCTATAAAATGTGCCATATTAGAGAATCTATCCACAACATCAAAAATAGAATCCCTCCCCTTCTTAGTCCTAGGCAACCCCAAAATAAAGTCCATAGAAATGTCAATCAGAGTTCTTTTTAAGAATAGCACGCAAAAGTGTTCCAAAAGTTCTATAGACAACTTCAGTTTGTCCATCCGTTTGAGGATGACAAGTAGTAGAAAACAACAATTTTGTGCCAAGTTTAGCCCATAGAGTCTTGCAAAACTAACTCAAGAATTTAATATCCCCACCAGAAACAATAAACCTAGGCATGCCATGCAACCTAACGACGTCTCTAAAGAACAAATCCGCAATGTTTGAAGCATCATCGGTTTTATGACAAGCTATAAAATGTGCCATCTTAGAGAATCTATCCACAACAACAAAAATAGAATCTCCCCATTCTTAGTCCTAGGCAACCCAAAAATAAAGTCCATAGAAATGTAAATCGAAGTTCTTTTTAAGAATAGCACGCAAAAGTGTTCCCAAAGTTCTATTGACAACTTCAGTTTGTCCATCCGTTTGAGGATGACAAATAGTAGAAAACAACAATTTTGTGCCAAGTTTAGCCCATAAAGTCTTCCAAAAGTAACTCAAGAATTTAACATCGCGACCAGAAACAATAGTCCTAGGCATGCCATGCAACCTAGCGACTTCTCTAAAGAACAAATCCGCAATGTTTGAAGCATCATCGGTTTTATGACAAGCTATAAAATGTGCCATCTTAGAGAATCTATCCACAAAAAAGAAAATAGAATCCCTCCCCTTCTTAGTCCTAGGCAACCGCAAAATAAAGTTCATAGAAATGTCAATCCAAGTTCTTTTTAAGAATAGTACGCAAAAGTGCTCCCAAAGTTCTATTGACAACTTCAGTTTGTGTATCCGTTTGAGGATGACAAGTAGTAGAAAACAACAATTTTGTGTCAAGTTTAGCCCATAAAGTCTTCTAAAAGTAACTCAAGAATTTAACATCGCGACCAGAAACAATAGTCCTAGGCATGCCATGCAACCTAACGACTTCTCTAAAGAACAAATCCGCCATGTTTGAAACATCATAGGTTTTATGACAAGCTCTAAAATGTGTCATTTTAGAGAATCTATCCAAAACAACAAAAATAGAATCTCTCCTCTTCTTAGTCCTAGGCAACCCAAAAATAAAGTCCATAGAAATGTCAATCCAAGTTCTTTTTAAGAATAGCACGCAAAAGTGCTCCCAAAGTTCTGTTGACAACTTCAGTTTGTGCATCCGTTTGAGGATGACAAGTAGTAGAAAACAACAATTTTGTGTCAAGTTTAGCCCATAAAGTCTTCCAAAAGTAACTCAACAATTTAACATCGCGACCAGAAACAATAGTCCTAGGCATGCCATGGAACCTAACGACTTCTCTATAGAACAAATCCTCAATGTTTGAAGCATCATCGGTTTTATGACAAGCTATAAAATGTGCCATCTTAGAGAATCTATCCACAACAACAAAAATAGAATCCCTCCCCTTCTTAGACCTAGGCAACCCCCAAAATAAAGTCCATAGAAATGTCAATCAGAGTTCTTTTTAAGAATAGCACGCAAAAGTGTTCCTAAAGTTCTATAGACAACTTCAGTTTGTCCATCCGTTTGAGGATGACAAGTAGTAGAAAACAACAATTTTGTGCCAAGTTTAGCTGTAATAGCCGAGCCCGGTGTACGGTACGATTTAAGTTTCGTTTGTTATTTGGGATATTTGATTAGTTGTTCAGAGTTGTATTTTTGGGCTATAGTATTGTTAGTTTTATTGTCTTGAGGTGTTAGTTGATGTTGGTTGTTCGTTTCAGAGTTTCGGATCGATTTTAGTTGCATGGGAATAGTGCTTAGCCGTGACTAGAGTGCACCCGCGCTCTTAACTGGAGTGCCCCCGCGGTGTACTGTGCTGTTTTGGAGTTGGAATGCCGTAGCATCACCGCACCCGCGGTGATGTAGGGACCGCACCCGCGGTAGAGACCGCACCCGCGCTGCTTGCGTCGCTGCACCCGCGCTGTTCGTGTTCCAGAATTTTTGAGAATGCCGTAACTTAGGCGCACCCGCGGTCCTTGTGTTGGCGCCCCCGCGGTGAAGGTATGGGCGAGATATTTAGTCGATTTTGGAGTGGTTGGCCCTCACTTTTCCTTTTTCTTTCCTTCTCATTTTCGCATTTTCTCTCCATTTTAGGGTTTTTCATCATTTCTTTCACTCCCTATCTTCGATTCAAGCGTTTGTTTGGAATTTCGACTTGAGTTCGACGTTCTCCTTGGTGCTAGGAAGCTTGGGTAAGCTTTTGGTGCGATTCTGTTAAGGTTGTAAATTAAGGGTTGTTTAGGTTGGTTGTTTATGTGGATTTATGGATTATTTAGCTTGTAATCTTGGATATTTAGTTGATATTGGTGTTATTTGTGGATTATTTGTTGTAGGTGGTGATCAAGAGCTAAGTTGAGGTGTTTGTTGTGGTTTGTAAGTGGAATTTCATCCTTTTTGCTCACATGATATTATATGTATTGTGTTTTAAAGATTTTAAAGTGATATTCCCTTCCATTGATCCATTGTTATGTATTGATTTCATTGATTATCTATTGGAGGTATTGTATACCTCACTATTGTTAAAAGGGAATACAAGAGAAAATATGAGATTGTGAAAGGACGGCCTTAAATGCTATTCAGAGTTCAAATGTTTTCGGATTGATAAATACATAGTCAGAGATTGCATGCAATATTAGATGATCATCGCCTATAGGCTTATATCCCTCAGAGTTATCGGTATTTATATCGATTTGGGATACGAGCACCCCAGAGCAGAGATACTATTGATATCAATCCCCAGAGCAAAAGAGAAATACCATCATATTTTTATGCTATTGCTATGTTATTGATATTCAGAGTTTACAGTTCAGAGTTGATGGTATTTATGATTTCAAAGATATGTTTTACAGAGTTATTGTTCATTGTTATATAAGAGTTCCACTTGCTGAGATTTATTCTCATTCCAGTTATTTTCATGTGATGCAGATCAGAGTGGTGCTCCGGGACGTTGACTGTAGATCGGGGGTCATATGCATACACCGTTGGAAGGATGATTTTGGCATGATCATAGGAATGATGTTTTGTTTTTGTTATGTCATTTAAATGATCATGTATTTATTTTGTAAAGATATTTAAAGAAATGTATTTTGAAACTCCTTCCGTATATTTTTAAAAGAGAAAATTTTATTTCCGCTGCGTATTTATTTTAAAAGAGGATCAGGGTGTCACATCTAGTGGTATCAGAGCGGTGTTCTTCGGACCAATGCATATGACTTCGTTTACTTTCAACTGTCCGGGTATGTTTTCTTTGCATCTATCTATTGTTTTGTATTGATTGGTGTCTTGTGAGCATTGTAGAGTAGAGGATGCCTCCTAAGCGTAAGGCGTCAGAGGGGGAGGATAGTTCGTCCTCGAGAGTTGTCGACGAGTTCGGCAAGTTACTGAAGGAGCAGGCTAAGGTTCACAGTGAGCAGATCCAGCAGTTGCTTAGACTGCAAGGAGCAGGCCAGGGCAGAGGCCAAGGTAGAGGGCAGGTTGCTCCAGCTGCAGTTGGTTCTGATGCTATCTTTTCTGCGTTTAAGAGGATGGATCCACCCGAGTTTCCAGGCAGCTCCGATCCTTTAGCTGCAGTAGAGTGGGTCAAGGCTTTGGAGGCGATTTTTGATCATCTCCACTATGAGGACAGAGATCGTATCAGTTGTGCTGTTTTTATGCTGGTTAAAGCTGCACGTTTGTGGTGGAATGCGACCAAGGTTGGCATTGATGTCTCGGCATTGAAGTGGTCTGAGTTTACTGAGCTTTTCTACGACAAGTACTTTCCTGATGCTTTGCGAGCGAGGAAGGTTACAGAGTTTCTGGAGCTTCGTCAGGGGAGCCTGAATGTAGATGAGTATATTCTCAGGTTCGATGAGGGTTGCCTATTTGCTCCGTACATTGCTACCAGTGATAAAGATAAAGGCGCTCACTTCATTCGAGGCCTTAGAGCGGAGATCAGGCGTGATATCAATATGTCTAAGGCTGTGACTTTCAAGGAGATTGTGTCCAAGGCGTTGCTAGCAGAGCAGGACGAGAAGGATATTGCCAGGGAGAGGCAGGCGAGGCACCAGGCTAGTGTTCAGAGAGGCCAGAGTTCAGGTCAGCGTGGCAGAGATCGATTCAAAGGGAAGGGCAAGGTGGATCAGAGTCATAGGCCACCTTCAGCGCCAGTTGCTCCGTCTGATTCTGAGAGATCCTTGTGTCCCAAGTGTGGCAGACCTCATCGTGGAGAGTGTAGATTTGGCACTCGTTCTTGTTATCGTTGTGGCATGCCAGGCCACATTTCCAGAGATTGTCCTAAGGGAGCTAGCCAGGAGAAGGTGCAGGGTCATATCTTTTCGATGACTAAGGAAGGTATTAATCGTAATTCTTCTGTAATATCTAGTTCCATTTTAATTTCAGGCAGAGTAGCTACTACTTTGATTGATACTGGTGCTACTCATTCTTTTATGTCTGAATTGTTTTTGAGATCTTTGGGTATAGTTCCTTCTGTTATTCCCCTTCAGCTTAGTGTTGTTTTGCCTTCGGGAGATGTTTTGTGCCCGACTTCCATAGTGTATGCGTGCCCCGTTCGTTTTGTTGATCGAGAGGTCTTTGCTGATTTGATTGTGATCCCGATGGTTGCCTTTGATGTTATTCTTGGCATGGATTGGCTGTCGACCTATCGTGCTGTTATTGATTGCGTTGCTAAGACGGTGACTTTTGCAGATGATGGCCAGGGAGGAGTTCTCGCCAGCTCAGGTACTTCGCTGGTCCTTCCTTTTATTTCGTGTCTTGATGCTGAGAGGCTATTGTGTAGAGGTTGTGATGTTTTTCTGGCATCTGTTGTGGATGTTGATAGACTGATTAAGTTGAATATTGATGATTTTGATGTGGTGAGGGAGTTTGCTGATGTGTTTGAGGATGATGTTCCGGGTTTGCCGCCGGATAGAGATGTAGAGTTTGTTATTGATCTTGCTCCAGGTACGGTTCCTATTTCTAAGGCTCCGTATAGGATGGCTCCTACTGAGATGAAAGAGTTGAAGACGCAGTTGCAGGATCTTCTAGATAAGGGTTTTATTCGTCCGAGTTCTTCGCCTTGGGGAGCTCGGGTTCTATTTGTTAAGAAGAAGGACGGGTCTTTGTGTCTGTGTATCGATTACAGAGAGCTCAACAAAGTGACGATCAAGAACAAGTATCCGTTGCCACGGATTGACGATCTATTTGACCAACTCCAGGGTGCCACTGTTTTCTCGAAGATTGATCTTCGGTCTGGTTACTATCAGTTGAAGGTTAGGGAGTCTGATATCCCTAAGACGGCTTTCCGGACCAGGTATGGTCACTATGAGTTTCTCGTGATGTCTTTTGGTTTGACCAATGCCCCTTCTGTCTTCATGGACCTGATGAACCGTGTGTTCAAGCCATATTTGGATAGCTTTGTCATTGTTTTTATCGATGATATCTTGATCTATTCCAAGACCAGAGAGCTTCATTCAGAGCATCTCAGAGTTGTGCTCCAGTTGTTGAGAGAGCGGAGGTTGTTTGCCAAGTTGAAGAAGTGTGAGTTTTGGTTGGATCAGATTTCTTTTCTAGGCCATGTCGTTTCGAGGGATGGCATTGCTGTTGATCCGATGAAGATAGAGGCGATTCAGAAGTGGCCTATTCCTACGACTGTTTCAGAGGTACGCAGTTTCCTTGGTTTGGCGGGTTATTATCGTCGTTTCATTTCAGACTTTTCCAAGATTTCCCTGCCATTGTCCAATCTGACAAGGAAGACTGTGAAGTTCGAGTGGTCTATAGATTGCCAGAGCGCATTTCAGGAGTTGAAGGATAGATTGACGTCAGCTCCTATTCTCGCATTGCCCAGTGGTTCAGAGGATTTTGTGGTCTATACCGATGCGTCGAAGAAGGGTCTCGGGGCAGTGTTGATGCAGAGAGGTAAGGTCATTGCCTATGCTTCTCGCCAGTTGAAGGATTATGAGAAGAATTATCCGACGCATGATTTAGAGTTGGCAGCTGTGGTTTTCGCCCTGAAGATTTGGAGACACTACTTGTATGGCGAAAAGTGTGAGATTTTCACAGACCACAAGAGTTTGAAGTATCTGTTTTCTCAGAGAGAGCTCAATGTGCGGCAGAGGAGGTGGTTAGAGCTGGTCAAAGATTACGATGTGGCTATCAGTTATCACCCAGGGAAGGCGAATGTTGTGGCTGATGCTTTGAGTCGTAAGTCGAGTGTTTCATTGAGTTCTTTGATTCAGAGACCGTTGCTGATGGATTTGCAGAGAGAGGAGATTGATCTGGTGATTCCAGGCACCATTGCTCGTCTTTCAGCGTTGGTTATTCGATCTTCATTGACGGACAGGATTCGTAGAGAGCAGTCGACTGATGTTCAGTTGACAGAGTTGAGAGATAGAGCAGAGATTAGAGGTAATTCAGAGTTTGCCTTGAATGGTGATGGTTTGATGACTTTCAGAGGTCGTATTTGTGTTCCTGTTGGCGATGATATTCGTAGAGATATTCTGACAGAGGCTCATACCGCGCCGTATTCGATTCATCCAGGCAGTACGAAGATGTATCAGGATCTTCGTCGACTCTACTGGTGGCCAGGTATGAAGAAGGATGTTGCCGTGTTCATTTCTCAGTGCCTTACTTGTCAGCAGGTGAAGATTGAGCACCAGAGACCTGCTGGGACATTGTTGTCGTTGCCGATTCCTCAGTGGAAGTGGGAGCATATTACGATGGATTTCGTGACTGGTCTTCCCAGAGTGCAGAGAGGTTTCAATTCTATTTGGGTTATCGTTGATCGATTGACTAAGTCAGCACACTTTCTTCCAGTCAAGACGACGTATTCGATGAACCAGTATGCCAAGGACTACATTGCAGAGATTGTCAGACTTCATGGTGTCCCTGTGTCGATCGTGTCTGATCGTGACCCTAGATTTACTTCAGAGTTTTGGAAGAGTTTGCACAGAGCTATGGGTTCGCGGTTAGCGTTCAGTACAGCTTATCATCCTCAGAGCGATGGTCAGTCAGAGAGAATCATTCAGATTCTTGAGGATATGCTCAGAGCGTGTACTATTGACTTTCCAGGTAGCTGGGATTCTTTGTTGCCTTTGGTTGAGTTCACTTACAATAATAGCTACCAGGCGACGATTGGAATGGCACCGTATGAGGCACTTTATGGCAGGAAGTGCAGGTCTCCCTTGTATTGGGACGAGGTTGGTGAGAGGAAGATGTTGGGACCAGAGTTGGTCCAGCAGACTGCTGATGTTGTTGCTGTTATCAGAGAAAGGATGAAGACTGCCCAGTCCAGGCAGAAGAGCTATGCAGATGTTCGTCGCAGGCCTTTGCAGTTCGAGGTTGGCGATCACGTGTTTCTGAAGATAGCACCTCTCAAAGGTGTGATGAGATTTGGTAAGAAGGGCAAGTTGAGTCCGAGATTCATTGGTCCATTCGAGATATTGGACAGAGTTGGCGATCGAGCCTACAGATTAGCCCTACCTCCAGATCTTGACAGAGTCCATAATGTTTTTCACGTATCGATGCTCAGGAAGTATGTTGCAGATCCTTCCCATGTTCTTCGCCATGAGCCATTGGACTTGACGCCGAATTTGACGTATCAAGAGATTCCGATTCAGATTCTGGATCGCACAGTTAGAGTTCTGAGGAACAAAGAGATCGGCATTGTCAAAGTTCTTTGGAGGAACCATTTGATAGAGGAGGCTACGTGGGAACCAGAGGATGAGATGAGAGAGAAGTATCCTGAGTTGTTCGTGCCGTGACGTCAATTTCGCGGACGAAATTCCCTTAAGGGGGGGAGATTGTAATAGCCGAGCCCGGTGTACGGTACGATTTAAGTTTCGTTTGTTATTTGGGATATTTGATTAGTTGTTCAGAGTTGTATTTTTGGGCTATAGTATTGTTAGTTTTATTGTCTTGAGGTGTTAGTTGATGTTGGTTGTTCGTTTCAGAGTTTCGGATCGATTTTAGTTGCATGGGAATAGTGCTTTGCCGTGACTAGAGTGCACCCGCGCTCTTAACTGGAGTGCCCCCGCGGTGTACTGTGCTGTTTTGGAGTTGGAATGCCGTAGCATCACCGCACCCGCGGTGATGTAGGGACCGCACCCGCGGTAGAGACCGCACCCGCGCTGCTTGCGTCGCTGCACCCGCGCTGTTCGTGTTCCAGAATTTTTGAGAATGCCGTAACTTAGGCGCACCCGCGGTCCTTGTGTTGGCGCCCCCGCGGTGAAGGTATGGGCGAGATATTTAGTCGATTTTGGAGTGGTTGGCCCTCACTTTTCCTTTTTCTTTGCTTCTCATTTTCGCATTTTCTCTCCATTTTAGGGTTTTTCATCATTTCTTTCACTCCCTATCTTCGATTCAAGCGTTTGTTTGGAATTTCGACTTGAGTTCGACGTTCTCCTTGGTGCTAGGAAGCTTGGGTAAGCTTTTGGTGCGATTCTGTTAAGGTTGTAAATTAAGGGTTGTTTAGGTTGGTTGTTTATGTGGATTTATGGATTATTTAGCTTGTAATCTTGGATATTTAGTTGATATTGGTGTTATTTGTGGATTATTTGTTGTAGGTGGTGATCAAGAGCTAAGTTGAGGTGTTTGTTGTGGTTTGTAAGTGGAATTTCATCCTTTTTGCTCACATGATATTATATGTATTGTGTTTTAAAGATTTTAAAGTGATATTCCCTTCCATTGATCCATTGTTATGTATTGATTTCATTGATTATCTATTGGAGGTATTGTATACCTCACTATTGTTAAAAGGGAATACAAGAGAAAATATGAGATTGTGAAAGGACGGCCTTAAATGCTATTCAGAGTTCAAATGTTTTCGGATTGATAAATACATAGTCAGAGATTGCATGCAATATTAGATGATCATCGCCTATAGGCTTATATCCCTCAGAGTTATCGGTATTTATATCGATTTGGGATACGAGCACCCCAGAGCAGAGATACTATTGATATCAATCCCCAGAGCAAAAGAGAAATACCATCATATTTTTATGCTATTGCTATGTTATTGATATTCAGAGTTTACAGTTCAGAGTTGATGGTATTTATGATTTCAAAAATATGTTTTACAGAGTTATTGTTCATTGTTATATAAGAGTTCCACTTGCTGAGATTTATTCTCATACCAGTTATTTTCATGTGATGCAGATCAGAGTGGTGCTCCGGGACGTTGACTGTAGATCGGGGGTCATATGCATACACCGTTGGAAGGATGATTTTGGCATGATCATAGGAATGATGTTTTGTTTTTGTTATGTCATTTAAATGATCATGTATTTATTTTGTAAAGATATTTAAAGTAATGTATTTTGAAACTCCTTCCGTATATTTTTAAAAGAGAAAATTTTATTTCCGCTGCGTATTTATTTTAAAAGAGGATCAGGGTGTCACATTAGCCCATAGAGTCTTGCAAAAGTAACTCAAGAATTTAACATCACGACCAGAAACAATAAACCTAGGCATGCCATGCAACCTAACGACGTCTCTAAAGAACAAATCCGCAATGTTTAAAGCATCATCGGTTTTATGACAAGCTATAAAATGTGCCATCTTAGAGAATCTATCCACAACAACAAAAATAGAATTCCTCCCATTCTTAGTCCTAGGCAACCCCAAAATAAAGTCCATAGAAATGTCAATCCAAGTTCTTTTTAAGAATAGCACGCAAAAGTGTTCCCAAAGTTCTATTGACAACTTCAGTTTGTCCATCCGTTTGAGGATGACAAATAGTAGAAAACAACAATTTTGTGCCAAGTTTAGCCCATAAAGTCTTCCAAAAGTAACTCAAGAATTTAACATCGCGACCAGAAATAATAGTCCTAGGCATGCCATGCAACCTAGCGACTTCTCTAAAGAACAAATCCGCAATGTTTGAAGCATCATCGGTTTTATGACAAGCTATAAAATGTGTCATCTTAGAGATTCTATCCACAAAAACAAAAATAGAATCCCGCCCCTTCTTAGTCCTAGGCAACCGCAAAATAAAGTCCATTGAAATGTCAATCCAAGTTCTTTTTAAGAATAGCACGCAAAAGTGTTCCCAAAGTTCTATTGACAACTTCAGTTTCTTCATCCGTTTGAGGATGACAAATAGTAGAAAACAACAATTTTGTGCCAAGTTTAGCCCATAAAGTCTTCCAAAAGTAACTCAAGAATTTAGCATCGCGACCGGAAACAATAGTCCTAGGCATGCCATGCAACTTAACGACTTCTCTAAAGAACAAATCCGCAATGTTTGAAGCATCATCGGTTTTATGACAAGCTATAAAATGTGCCATCTTAGAGAATCTATCCACAACAACAAAAATAGAATCCCGCCCCTTCTTAGTCCTAGGCAACCCCAAAATAAAGTCCATAAAAATGTCAATCCAAGTTCTTTTTAAGAATAGCACGCAAAAGTGCTACCAAAGTTCTATTGACAACTTCAGTTTGTGCATCCGTTTCAGGATAACAAGTAGTAGAAAACAACAATTTTGTGTCAAGTTTAGCCCATAAAGTCTTCCAAAAGTAACTCAAGAATTTAACATCGCGACCAGAAACAATAGTCCTAGGCATGCCATGCAACCTAACGACTTATCTAAAGAAAAAATCCGCAATGTTTGAAGTATCATCGGTTTTATGACAAGCTATAAAATGTGCCATATTAGAGAATCTATCCACAACATCAAAAATAGAATCCCTCCCCTTCTTAGTCCTAGGCAACCCCAAAATAAAGTCCATAGAAATGTCAATCAGAGTTCTTTTTAAGAATAGCACGCAAAAGTGTTCCAAAAGTTCTATAGACAACTTCAGTTTGTCCATCCGTTTGAGGATGACAAGTAGTAGAAAACAACAATTTTGTGCCAAGTTTAGCCCATAGAGTCTTGCAAAACTAACTCAAGAATTTAATATCGCGACCAGAAACAATAAACCTAGGCATGCCATGCAACCTAACGACGTCTCTAAAGAACAAATCCGCAATGTTTGAAGCATCATCGGTTTTATGACAAGCTATAAAATGTGCCATCTTAGAGAATCTATCCACAACAACAAAAATAGAATCTCCCCATTCTTAGTCCTAGGCAACCCAAAAATAAAGTCCATAGAAATGTAAATCGAAGTTCTTTTTAAGAATAGCACGCAAAAGTGTTCCCAAAGTTCTATTGACAACTTCAGTTTGTCCATCCGTTTGAGGATGACAAATAGTAGAAAACAACAATTTTGTGCCAAGTTTAGCCCATAAAGTCTTCCAAAAGTAACTCAAGAATTTAACATCGCGACCAGAAATAATAGTCCTAGGCATGCCATGCAACCTAGCGACTTCTCTAAAGAACAAATCCGCAATGTTTGAAGCATCATCGGTTTTATGACAAGCTATAAAATGTGTCATCTTAGAGATTCTATCCACAAAAACGAAAATAGAATCCCGCCCCTTCTTAGTCCTAGGCAACCGCAAAATAAAGTCCATTGAAATGTCAATCCAAGTTCTTTTTAAGAATAGCACGCAAAAGTGTTCCCAAAGTTCTATTGACAACTTCAGTTTCTTCATCCGTTTGAGGATGACAAATAGTAGAAAACAACAATTTTGTGCCAAGTTTAGCCCATAAAGTCTTCCAAAATTAACTCAAGAATTTAGCATCGCGACCGGAAACAATAGTCCTAGGCATGCCATGCAACTTAACGACTTCTCTAAAGAACAAATCCGCAATGTTTGAAGCATCATCGGTTTTATAACAAGCTATAAAATGTGCCATCTTAGAGAATCTATCCACAACAACAAAAATAGAATCCCGCCCCTTCTTAGTCCTAGGCAACCCCAAAATAAAGTCCATAAAAATGTCAATCCAAGTTCTTTTTAAGAATAGCACGCAAAAGTGCTACCAAAGTTCTGTTGACAACTTCAGTTTGTGCATCCGTTTCAGGATCACAAGTAGTAGAAAACAACAATTTTGTGTCAAGTTTAGCCCATAAAGTCTTCCAAAAGTAACTCAAGAATTTAACATCGCGACCAGAAACAATAGTCCTAGGCATGCCATGCAACCTAACGACTTATCTAAAGAAAAAATCCGCAATGTTTGAAGTATCATCGGTTTTATGACAAGCTATAAAATGTGCCATATTAGAGAATCTATCCACAACATCAAAAATAGAATCCCTCCCCTTCTTAGTCCTAGGCAACCCCAAAATAAAGTCCATAGAAATGTCAATCAGAGTTCTTTTTAAGAATAGCACGCAAAAGTGTTCCAAAAGTTCTATAGACAACTTCAGTTTGTCCATCCGTTTGAGGATGACAAGTAGTAGAAAACAACAATTTTGTGCCAAGTTTAGCCCATAGAGTCTTGCAAAACTAACTCAAGAATTTAATATCGCGACCAGAAACAATAAACCTAGGCATGCCATGCAACCTAACGACGTCTCTAAAGAACAAATCCGCAATGTTTGAAGCATCATCGGTTTTATGACAAGCTATAAAATGTGCCATCTTAGAGAATCTATCCACAACAACAAAAATAGAATCTCCCCATTCTTAGTCCTAGGCAACCCAAAAATAAAGTCCATAGAAATGTAAATCGGAGTTCTTTTTAAGAATAGCACGCAAAAGTGTTCCCAAAGTTCTATTGACAACTTCAGTTTGTCCATCCGTTTGTGGATGACAAATAGTAGAAAACAACAATTTTGTGCCAAGTTTAGCCCATAAAGTCTTCCAAAAGTAACTCAAGAATTTAACATCGCGACCAGAAACAATAGTCCTAGGCATGCCATGCAACCTAGCGACTTCTCTAAAGAACAAATCCGCAATGTTTGAAGCATCATCGGTTTTATGACAAGCTATAAAATGTGCCATCTTAGAGAATCTATCCACAAAAACGAAAATAGAATCCCTCCCCTTCTTAGTCCTAGGCAACCGCAAAATAAAGTTCATAGAAATGTCAATCCAAGTTCTTTTTAAGAATAGTACGCAAAAGTGCTCCCAAAGTTCTATTGACAACTTCAGTTTGTGCATCCGTTTGAGGATGACAAGTAGTAGAAAACAACAATTTTGTGTCAAGTTTAGCCCATAAAGTCTTCCAAAAGTAACTCAAGAATTTAACATCGCGACCAGAAACAATAGTCCTAGGCATGCCATGCAACCTAACGACTTCTCTAAAGAACAAATCCGCCATGTTTGAAACATCATCGGTTTTATGACAAGCTCTAAAATGTGTCATTTTAGAGAATCTATCCAAAACAACAAAAATAGAATCTCTCCTCTTCTTAGTCCTAGGCAACCCAAAAATAAAGTCCATAGAAATGTCAATCCAAGTTCTTTTTAAGAATAGCACGCAAAAGTGCTCCCAAAGTTCTGTTGACAACTTCAGTTTGTGCATCCGTTTGAGGATGACAAGTAGTAGAAAACAACAATTTTGTGTCAAGTTTAGCCCATAAAGTCTTCCAAAAGTAACTCAACAATTTAACATCGCGACCAGAAACAATAGTCCTAGGCATGCCATGGAACCTAACGACTTCTCTATAGAACAAATCCTCAATGTTTGAAGCATCATCGGTTTTATGACAATCTATAAAATGTGCCATCTTAGAGAATCTATCCACAACAACAAAAATAGAATCCCTCCCCTTCTTAGACCTAGGCAACCCCCAAAATAAAGTCCATAGAAATGTCAATCAGAGTTCTTTTTAAGAATAGCACGCAAAAGTGTTCCTAAAGTTCTATAGACAACTTCAGTTTGTCCATCCGTTTGAGGATGACAAGTAGTAGAAAACAACAATTTTGTGCCAAGTTTAGCCCATAGAGTCTTGCAAAAGTAACTCAAGAATTTAACATCACGACCAGAAACAATAAACCTAGGCATGCCATGCAACCAAACGACGTCTCTAAAGAACAAATCCGCAATGTTTAAAGCATCATCGGTTTTATGACAAGCTATAAAATGTGCCATCTTAGAGAATCTATCCACAACAACAAAAATAGAATTCCTCCCATTCTTAGTCCTAGGCAACCCCAAAATAAAGTCCATAGAAATGTCAATCCAAGTTCTTTTTAAGAATAGCACGCAAAAGTGTTCCCAAAGTTCTATTGACAACTTCAGTTTGTCCATCCGTTTGAGGATGACAAATAGTAGAAAACAACAATTTTGTGCCAAGTTTAGCCCATAAAGTCTTCCAAAAGTAACTCAAGAATTTAACATCGCGACCAAAAATAATAGTCCTAGGCATGCCATGCAACCTAGCGACTTCTCTAAAGAACAAATCCGCAATGTTTGAAGCATCATCGGTGTAATGCCCGGAAATTTAATCCCAGTAATCGGTAATTATTGATTTATAATTGATATGATTACGAAAGGATTAATCGAGACACGAAAACAAGACTACATGTGAACTTCAAGGGATTTGGACAGAATGTCTCGCGCCCGAGCGGTAGTTATTGACCGCCCGAGCGCGAGAGGATAATAAAATAAGGATTTGGGTAGAATGTATGGCGCCCGAGCGGTAAAGAATTACCGCCCGAGCGCCAATGGGTCATGAGAAAATCCTCGGGCAGAAACCTCCGCGCTCGAGCGGTCGTTTCTTACCGCCCGAGCGCGAGGCATGCAGAACAAGGGCAAGCCATTTGGCCTTAATTGTGTGACGTGTGTATATATGTGTGTATATATATATACACGATTCCTTCCTCATTTCCTTGAGCAGAAATTCGAGATTTCGAGGGAAGGTTTACTTCGTGATCTTAGAATTCAATTTACGAAGGATCCGTCCGTTTGAATTTGAATCCGACTTCAGTACTGAGTTCCTATCAATGTAGGCTACAACTGGACGTAAGTTTTGCTACGTTTTGACATGATTTGAAATTATGCTATTGTCAGAATTGGATAGGATTCATATATGATGTTCTTGTCATGTTAGACATCATAGAAGCGAAGTCAGATTGAGAAACAGACCGTTTATGTAATTGTTATGATTTTGGATTCGATTTGACTGAGAATTCATATCATAACTGTATTGTTATTGTAATTATGACTGGTATCGACATTGATTATGAGTTCTGGTATTATATCTGTGATGTTCGGACTGACAGGGTTATCGAGACTGTATTGTTATACCGTCGAAACATCAGTTAATTGATATTGATCAGATTAGGCGTTTTGAATTGAGTATTGATCAGAACAGGTATTGAATTGAGTTGTTTATTGATATTATATCTGTTCGATATTGTTATTACCAGATTGGAAATGGACCGAGATAGAGTCGGGACTTCTTCTTCTTCTTCTGAGCGAGAAGATAAAGGTATAAATTAATGTTGAGTTGGGATTGCACAACTCGAGTGAGGTTTGACTCGAGTTTCCCTAAATCACATACTTTATTTTATTGCATGGATATTGCATTAAATTGACTTATGTACTTGTTCTCTTGATATTAGATAACAGGTATTAGACAAGTTATCTTGTGACAGAAGTGCCGGATAGTGGTGGTATCGCCACGGCACATTGCACGATGTCTCAAGATAGGATGCTAGCGATAGAGCTACAGTCCTTGACGGTTAGGTCAGGACACTGGATGTTTGGTTATATCGAGTAATGGAATCTATTACGGAATTCGATATAGGAACACCATATTTTGTTATATCGAGTAAAGGGTATTGGAATTCTTCTATTACGGAATTCGATATAGGAATACCAGGGCACCGGTTATATCGAGTAATAGAGATTATGGTTCCATCCTTTACGGAATTTGATATAGGAATACCACATCTGGAAACCGGGATCCCTAGACTAGGATTGAGTCTAGTCTGAATGATGTAGCTACGAGTATTGTCGACAGTTTGATATTGAATTATGTTCCTGATATTGGTACATGTTTAGAATATGAATTATTCTTGATATTGATTTATGTTCCTGATATTGGTACATGCTTAGAATAGGATTTATTCTAGATATTGAATTATGTTCCTGATTAGGGTAAATGTTTAGAATATGATTTATGCTTGTTATTGATTTATATCATGATGTGGATATAGGATATGATTTTTGTTATATGCTCTTATATGATTTATATGATTGCATGTATACATGATTTATACTGGGATATTTATATCTCACCGGAGTTATCCGGCTGTTGTCTTGTCTGTATGTGTGCATGGCAACAGGTGGGATAGGAGCGGGGTCAAGAAGAGAACGAGGCTGGACTAGATAGCGTGGAGATCCGGGCTTCAGAAGCAACTTAGGATTCAGCACTGATATGTAGTTGAACCTAGTTGGTTTATTGTAGATGACATCAGATTTGTATGTTCATGTTTAACATGTAATTGGATTTTAATTACATTACGTTTCCGCTTTGCATTTTAAAAGAAAAATTTTTAGACCCTGTTTATTATGAATGATTAAATATTCCTCAAGACGATTAAGGAATGGATTAGCGTCCGGGTCCCCACAACAGGTGGTATCAGAGCTGTAGGTCCTTGAATTGTAGGTTCCTTAGCACTGAGATAGAAAAGAGTGAGCGGGGTAGACTGAGTTTTCTTTCCTGCTTTTGATTGCTAGCATGTGATATAGTATTATGTTGATTTACATTGAGTATGCTAGCATGAAAGCATGTTTTATTGCTTTTAACTGTACGTTACCTGAATATCTGAATTGATTTGGTAATATATCTGATTTGAAAATAAATCAGAACCAATTCTTGATCAGAGGTAAGCTGATCAGGATTGGGATTGAGACGGATTTGTCTCCTGTTACTACTAACATCTGTGATTATCAGATATTCACCCTAGAAGGATTCCAGAAAGGGGTAGTACTTCGTCTGATCAGATAGATGTATCAGAAATTCAGATGAAAACTAAATTGAAAGAGTTTCAGTTATTTCAGCCGCCGATTCTGAGTGGTATCGGGACGTATGAAGAGTATGAGAACTGGGTTGATGACATAGAAATACTGTTTGATTTACTCGATTGTACAGATGAACAGAGAGTTAAACTGGTATTCCCTCAGTTACGAGAAGCTGCCAGACGTTGGTGGATTACAACCAAAGGAGTACTAGAACTGAGAGGTTCCCGAGGATTTCAGGGAGCTGGATCATCTGGATATGGTGATCAAGGAACAGACCCAGGACACACTTAATGATATAGTGGCAGGTATTGTTCCTTTATGATTATGGTGCATAGGTATTGATATATACTAATGCAATCGGTATGATTATCCTTGATTGGGTGGCACTGATATATGCTTTACCTGTTGGTTCTGTATCTACTGTGGTATTGGTTCTTTACCTTTTTAGGGGAAAGAATTTGATATCAGTGATATTCCGTGATATATTGTATACTGCGGTAAGTTTAAAATGAGATTGAATTAGACTAGATTGTACTTGTATTGTCTGATGATGACTGCATAATGGATATTGATATATCGAACAAGTACAGAGCTATGATAGATTCTTGCCAGGAGATGGTAAGATTTGGACCTGAAATGGCCAAGGAATAAATGATATACGGTAAGGATTCTTGATTTTGAATTCCTTGATATCTGTATTGTTTATGATTCGATGATTATCGAAAGGAATGGAGTAATTCCTTATGTATTCAGTTGATGACTGAAGCTGAGCCTATCATGAATGGATTTACTAGTAGCAGGAAGTTTGCTATAGTCTTTCATATGAGATTGCGTGGTTGTCCTGGATTAGGGAGAGTGATTTCAGTCTTGATTTGATTCCAGGTATTGGTTTCATTTTAGAAGTTCTTATAGACTAATACTGATTGAACTGAGAGAATTGGGATATCAATTGAAAGATTTATTGCCTGAGGAGTTAGAGTTACATTTGATTATATGTTCTCTATAAAATACTTCAGTTCCGTTTATGGATTGATAAATCCTGTGTTCAGAAGTGTTCTGCTTTATGCTCGTTTTATCTATTATTTTGATATATTCTCAGCTTAAGATTGATTGAAACGGATAGTTGACAATGGTATCGAATATTCTGGGAACTGAGGCTGTTGTTTACAGAATTGTTCGGATATGAATTTCGATTGTAACAGATTGTATTCAGAGTCTGTGATATCTGAAGATAGTATACTGATTGATTGTAGCACAGTGAGACCGTAATCAGTGGCTGAGAACTACATTGAATATGGCAGGATTTTTTTGAAATGTCAGAAATTTCGTTCTATGCAGTTATTAGATCAGTATTGTGTATTGATATTCTGAATCTGATCTGACATGATTATCATTCTGAGTTCGTGTTTGATACCGATTGTTATGAACCTTTGAGCTTATATTCAGTCGAGTCAGAACTTGATTTTGATAGTCAGAGACGAATACCAGGTAGGTATTTTTCTTTAAGTTATATTATTAACTGATTTGTTTGTGTCAGATGTTCAAATTGAAAATGGCAGGTATTGTCAGATGCACACAGTAGTAGATTCAGTACTATTCTGGCTACAGAAAACGTGTGATAATTCGAATAGACCGTTTTGAAATAAACAGATGGAAATCACTTATGTCAGAACTTGTATTGAAATGTCTAAATCGCTGACAGATGAAGACAGACAGCTAGAAACTTTTCGATTAATGATCTTGATTATTGATTTCTAAATAGAAATGGGAGTACATTTCTATAGATTGTGTGATAACACTACTGAAATAGTGATAAGACTGTGCCGTGATGTGATTATGATTGACAGATTTCTCGAATCTGCCTCTGTTATATTGTACAGGATGACGTACAAATATAATCAGATGACTGAAAGGTATGTCAGAAACGAAGATCAGATGGTATTGAATGCCAAAGTTAATTATATCAGACTGTGATTTCGTTTGATGTTATACTTTTGGCTGAGTGCATGAGATGATATTTTATCTATGATCTGTAGATTGACGGATAGTCGGAGTGAACTATCCTGATACTGGAGGATATCCAGGAAATGTAGTGCTGTATTATAGCACTAGTTGACATGATTCATTGTCACTTTTGAATTATTGTACGATAATAGCTATTAGATGAGTACCGAAATAACTTTAGTTGAGGTATTGTACAATCAGAACTGCGGATTTCCTTGGTATAGGAATGATATTGCAGTGATGTCTGAGATTGGATTTGATAATATCAGGGAGCTGATAAAGAAAATGAAACCGATTTAGAAGAAATGAGGATAGCTCAGAATACATAGATTAATAGCCAATGTCGGACGATGACTGTTGGTATTGGAAGCCGAAGATTGAATATATCTTTGACTAAGATTAACAACTTTGGTCGCAGATGCCAATACTGATTTGTTATGAACTGAGGATTGGCATATACAGATGTTGTATAGCCATTGTTCTGAGATTGATTTTATCACGAGTAATTTCGTTGATATGAGATTATTATAGTTATGTATATCTCTTTCCTGTATCTGATTTGAAACATGATCAGATTATCTGTATAACATGAGTTGAATGTTTGTGATTTCGGGGACGAAATCATATCTTATGGGGGGAGAAATGTAATGCCCAGAAATTTAATCCCAGTAATCGGTAATTATTGATTTATAATTGATATGATTACGAAAGGATTAATCGGGACACGAAAACAAGACTACATGTGAACTTCAAGGGATTTGGACAGAATGTCTCGCGCCCGAGCGGTAGTTATTGACCGCCCGAGCGCGAGAGGATAATAAAATAAGGATTTGGGCAGAATGTATGGCGCCCGAGCGGTAAAGAATTACCGCCCGAGCGCCAATGGGTCATGAGAAAATCCTCGGGCAGAAACCTCCGCGCTCGAGCGGTCGTTTCTTACCGCCCGAGCGCGAGGCATGCAGAACAAGGGCAAGCCATTTGGCCTTAATTGTGCGACGTGTGTATATATGTGTGTATATATATATACACGATTCCTTCCTCATTTCCTTGAGCAGAAATTCGAGATTTCGAGGGAAGGTTTACTTCGTGATCTTAGAATTCAATTTACGAAGGATCCGTCCGTCAGAATTTGAATCCGACTTCAGTACTGAGTTCCTATCAATGTAGGCTACAACTGGACGTAAGTTTTGCTACGTTTTGACATGATTTGAAATTATGCTATTGTCAGAATTGGATAGGATTCATATATGATGTTCTTGTCATGTTAGACATCATAGAAGCGAAGTCAGATTGAGAAACAGACCGTTTATGTAATTGTTATGATTTTGGATTCGATTTGACTGAGAATTCATATCATAACTGTATTGTTATTGAAATTATGACTGGTATCGACATTGATTATGAGTTCTGGTATTATATCTGTGAAGTTCGGACTGACGGGGTTATCGAGACTGTATTGTTATACCGTCGAAACATCAGTTAATTGATATTGATCAGATTAGGCGTTTTGAATTGAGTATTGATCAGAACAGGTATTGAATTGAGTTGTTTATTGATATTATATCTGTTCGATATTGTTATTACCAGATTGGGAATGGACCGAGATAGAGTCGGGACTTTTTCTTCTTCTTCTGAGCGAGAAGATAAAGGTATAAATTAATGTTGAGTTGGGATTGCACAACTCGAGTGAGGTTTGACTCGAGTTTCCCTAAATCACATACTTTATTGTATTGCATGGATATTGCATTAAATTGACTTATGTACTTGTTCTCTTGATATTAGATAACAGGTATTAGACAAGTTATCTTGTGACAGAAGTGCCGGATAGTGGTGGTATCGCCACGGCACATTGCACGATGTCTCAAGATAGGATGCTAGCGATAGAGCTACAGTCCTTGACGGTTAGGTCAGGACACTGGATGTTTGGTTATATCGAGTAATGGAATCTATTACGGAATTCGATATAGGAACACCATATTTGGTTATATCGAGTAAAGGGTATTGGAATTCTTCTATTACGGAATTCGATATAGGAGTACCAGGGCACTGGTTATATCGAGTAATAGTGATTATGGTTCCATCCTTTACGGAATTCGATATAGGAATACCAGGGCACTGGTTATATCGAGTAATAGAGATTATGGTTCCATCCTTTACGGAATTCGATATAGGAATACCACATCTGGAAACCGGGATCCCTAGACTAGGATTGAGTCTAGTCTGAATGATGTAGCTACGAGTATTGTCGACAGTTTGATATTGAATTGTGTTCCTGATATTGGTACATGTTTAGAATAGGAATTATTCTTGATATTGATTTATGTTCCTGATATTGGTACATGCTTAGAATAGGATTTATTCTAGATATTGAATTATGTTCCTGATTAGGGTACATGTTTAGAATATGATTTATGCTTGTTATTGATTTATATCATGATGCGGATATAGGATATGATTTTTGTTATATGCTCTTATATGATTTATATGATTGCATGTATACATGATTTATACTGGGATATTTATATCTCACCGGAGTTATCCGGCTGTTGTCTTGTCTGTATGTGTGCATGGCAACAGGTGGGATAGGAGCGGAGTCAAGAAGAGAACGAGGCTGGACTAGATAGCGTGGAGATCCGGGCTTCAGAAGCAACTTAGGATTCAGCACTGATATGTAGTTGAACCTAGTTGGTTTATTGTAGATGACATCAGATTTGTATGTTCATGTTTAACATGTAATTGGATTTTAATTACATTACGTTTCCGCTTTGCATTTTAAAAGAAAAATTTTTAGACCCTGTTTATTATGAATGATTAAATATTCCTCAAGACGATTAAGGAATGGATTAGCGTCCGGGTCCCCACAATCGGTTTTATGACAAGCTATAAAATGTGTCATCTTAGAGATTCTATCCACAAAAACAAAAATAGAATCCCGCCCCTTCTTAGTCCTAGGCAACCGCAAAATAAAGTCCATAGAAATGTCAATCCAAGTTCTTTTTAAGAATAGCACGCAAAAGTGTTCCCAAAGTTCTATTGACAACTTCAGTTTTTTCATCCGTTTGAGGATGACAAATAGTAGAAAAAAACAATTTTGTGCCAAGTTTAGCCCATAAAGTCTTCCAAAAGTAACTCAAGAATTTAACATCGCGACCGGAAACAATAGTCCTAGGCATGCCATGCAACTTAACGACTTCTCTAAAGAACAAATCCGCAATGTTTGAAGCATCATCGGTTTATGACAAGCTATAAAATGTGCCATCTTAGAGAATCTATCCACAACAACAAAATAGAATCCCGCCCCTTCTTAGTCCTAGGCAACCCCAAAATAAACTCCATAAAAATGTCAATCCAAGTTCTTTTTAAGAATAGCACGCAAAAGTGCTACCAAAGTTCTATTGACAACTTCAGTTTGTGCATCCGTTTCAGGATAACAAGTAGTAGAAAACAACAATTTTGTGTCAAGTTTAGCCCATAAAGTCTTCCAAAAGTAACTCAAGAATTTAACATCGCGACCAGAAACAATAGTCCTAGGCATGCCATGCAACCTAACGACTTATCTAAAGAAAAAATCCGCAATGTTTGAAGTATCATCGGTTTTATGACAAGCTATAAAATGTGCCATATTAGAGAATCTATCCACAACAACAAAAATAGAATCCCTCCCCTTCTTAGTACTAGGCAACCCCAAAATAAAGTCCATAGAAATGTCAATCAGAGTTCTTTTTAAGAATAGCACGCAAAAGTGCTCCCAAAGTTCTGTTGACAACTTCAGTTTGTGCATCCGTTTGAGGATGACAAGTAGTAGAAAACAACAATTTTGTGTCAAGTTTAGCCCATAATGTCTTCCAAAATTAACTCAACAATTTAACATCGCGACCAGAAACAATAGTCCTAGGCATGCCATGGAACCTAACGACTTCTCTAAAGAACAAATCCTCAATGTTTGAAGCATCATCGGTTTTATGACAAGCTATAAAATAAGCCATCTTTGAGAATCTATCCACAACACCAAAAATAGAATCCCGCCCCTTCTTCGTCCTAGGCAACCCCAAAATAAAGTCCATAGAAATGTCAATCCAAGTTCTTTTTAAGAATAGCACGCAAAAGTGTTCCCAAAGTTCTCTTGACAACTTCAGTTTGTCCATCCGTTTGAGGATGACTAGTAGAAAACAACAATTTTGTGCCAAGTTTAGCCCATAAAGTCTTCCAAAAGTAACTAAAGAAATTAATATCGCGACCAGAAACAATAGTCCTAGGCATGCCATGCAACCTAACTACTTCTCTAAAGAACAAATCCGCAATGTTTGAAGCATCATCGGTTTTATGACAAGCTATAAAATGTGCCATCTTAGAGAATCTATCCACAACAACAAAAATAGAATCCCTCCCCTTCTTAGTCCTAGGCAACCCCAAAATAAAGTCCATAGAAATGTCAATCCAAGTTCTTTTTAAGAATAGCACGCAAAAGTGCTCCCAAAGTTTTATTGACAACTTCAGTTTGTGCATCCGTTTGAGGATGACAAGTAGTAGAAAACAACAATTTTGTGTCAAGTTTAGCCCATAAAGTCTTCCAAAAGTAACTCAAGAATTTAACATCGCGACCAGAAACAATAGTCCTAGGCACGCCATGCAACCTAACGACTTCTCTAAAGAACAAATCCGCAATGTTTGAAGCATCATCGGTTTTATGACAAGCTATAAAATGTGCCATCTTAGAGAATCTATCCACAACAACAAAAATAGAATCCCTCCCCTTCTTAGTCCTAGGCAACCCCAAAATAAAGTCCATAGAAATGTCAATCAGAGTTCTTTTTAAGAATAGCAAGCAAAAGTGTTCCTAAAGTTCTATAGACAACTTCAGTTTGTCCATCCGTTCGAGGATGACAAGTAGTAGAAAACAACAATTTTGTGCCAAGTTTAGCCCATAAAGTCTTGCAAAAGTAACTCAAGAATTTAACATCGCGACCAGAAACAATAAACCTAGGCATGCCATGCAACCTAACGACGTCTCTAAAGAACAAATCCACAATGTTTGAAGCATCATCGGTTTTATGACAAGCTATAAAATGTGCCATCTTAGAGAATCTATCCACAACAACAAAAATAGAATTCCTCCCATTCTTTGATGCGAACGTGGACATCCCAAGGAAAGCATGGGATCCTTTGCAGTTGCCGGAGGGACCAATCACGAGGGGTCGACTAAAGAGATTCAAGGAGGCGCTACAAGGAGTCATGAGCAAGCCGGAAGAGGTCGTGATGCATGGGAGTACGTTTGGAGGCCAACGGAAAGTCATTCAAGCATTGATGTTGCTGACAGAGTCTGGACGGACCTGCACACGGACCTGCACACGGGGTCCGTGTCCTTTACAAGCTGGGATGAGTTTTTACAGTGGCTCCACGGACCTGGAGACGGACCCAGGCACGGGGTCCGTGCCCTTTGTTATTGGCGAAGACAGTGCCTACACGGACCCGCACACGGAGGCGAGCACGGGGTCCGTGTCCCTTGTTTCCGACTGAAGAGTTTTACAGTATGTACACGGACCCTGACACGGAGGTCTACACGGGGTCCGTGTCCTATGTTTTCTGCGCGGATTTGTTTCCTTTTCTAGAGTTTTATTATTTTGGGAGACTAGATTTCTTGATATCTTTTGATACATAGACTATGTTGAACGAATTTTTAGAACACAATACACATATTATTTTGAGTTTATCAAACTTGTGAGAATTTTCTCTCAACTTTTCAAAGCTTTTAGCTTTGTCAAATCAAATCAAACTTATCAAAGTTTTTAACTTTGTGGCGTTTGTCGATCGTTGCTTGTGCGGATTGTCGTAGGCAAAGTTCTTCGAAGGTTCGTATAGTTTTCGATTGTTTATCCTCGTGTTTATTTGTTGCTAAACTCTTACTAGTTTAGAGGTGAATCACACAATACTTGAATCAAAAGATCGGGAAAACACACGGATCTTAATATCGTAATTGAATAGAGGGTGCGATTTATTTTTAATCGTGTTTGCTATTTATTCGTGTCAAGATTCACATCATTTGGTATCAGAGCCCAGGTTTATTGAATTCAAGTAATTATCTTGTTTCTAAATTGCAGATCTGTATTATTTCTTCGTTTATTTTCAGATATGTTTTGTTCTATCGTTCTTCGTAAATTTTTTTCGTGAATCTGTGATTCTCGAAATTTGTTGGTGACTTTTTTTTTTGGGATTTTCGAGTAGTACTCAAGCCAAAAAAAAAAAAAAAAAAAAGAGTACAAAAATTCCGAAAATTCACCATTATTTCTTTTTGATATATTGTTCTATTCCCTTTAGAGAGTCATATTTAATTGTCTCTCACAGTCAAAAAAAAAATAAAAATTCCTATATTCGAATTTCTTGTCTACACAGTCCAAGTGAGTCGGTCGCATTTGTTCACAAGTTTGAACTTTGATTGTTTGATATACCCACAGTACAAAGCTTGAGCACTTCCAAGAGAGCTTTCAAAATTCGAGTGATACACTTGAGTGCGAGTGACTTTTCTTTGGAGTGAACGGTGAGTATTTGTTGTGAGCATACAAATAAAGAGGTAAAAGACGAGTGAATTTCTTTGGAGTGATCGTGAGCATTTGGGTGAGGATTATTTTATTTCTACTAACCTTTTCTTGCAGGTACAACTTTGAAATTAAATGGAGAGGGAGGTAGGAGATAGTTCGAATTCGGAGTTGTCTAAGTTCCAAATAGAGGCGTTGTCGGGGCATTTTTCTAGGATGATAAAGGTTGAGATGGAGGCCCTACATGAGCGTTTGGACAGGATGGAAGTGAGTGCTAGTGGGGGTAAATCTAAGGGTAGAGATTTTGGTAGAGGTGAAGAGGAGGAGTATGACTTAGGTGAGGAAGAGGAGAGTCAAAATGAAACTTGGGATAGGAATGGAAGAGGTAGAGGAGTTGGAAGAGGTCGAGGCGAAGCTATGCGGGGTAGATATAATGATGGGCATAGAGATGATGGGAATATGAGTGGCATTAAGATGAAAATCCCTTCTTTCCATGGGAAGTCGGATCCGGAAGCGTATCTAGAGTGGGAAAAGAGGGTAGAGTTTGTATTCGACTGTCACCAATACTCCGAGCTCAAAAAGGTTAGGTTGGCGGTGGTTGAATTTATGGATTATGCACTCATCTGGTGGGATCAATTAGTGACCACTAGAAGAAAGTATAATGAAAGGCCTATTGAGTCTTGGGATGAGATGAAGAGGGTTATGAGGAAGAGGTTTGTGCCAAACCACTATTATAGAGAGATGTTCAAGAGGCTACAAACTTTGAGGCAAGGGTTAAAGAGTGTGGAGGACTACTATAAGGAGATGGAGGTAGTCATGATTAGGACCAACATTGAGGAAGATAATGAAGCAACCATGGCTCGTTTTCTTTGTGGTTTGAACAGGGAGATTCAAGATCAAGTGGAGCTTCGGCACTACTTAGATCTAGACGAAATGGTGCAAATGGCCATAAAGGTGGAGCAACAACTCAAAAGGCGAGGAGTTGGCCGCACCAATCAAACCGGAGGTGCATCTTCTTCTTGGCGACCAAATGCGGCCAAGCGAGATGATAGCAAAGTGGTGACCAAGCCTAAGTTTGAACCAAAGCAAGAGACACCTAGACATGGAGTACAAGGTAAATCTGAAATTCCTACTACTCGTTCTAAAGATACAAAATGTTTTAGATGTCAAGGGTTGGGCCATATTGCTAGTGAGTGTCCTAATAAGAGAGTCATGTTCTTAAATGATTATGGTGAGTATGAGTCTCAAAGTGAGGGGGATGGCGAGGGTAGTGATGATGATATGCCGGAGTTGGAGGATCCCGATGAGGGATATGGGGCGGTTGTAGGAGAAGCGCTAGTGACTAGGCGAATCATGAGTGCCCAAGTCAAAGATGAGGAAGTTAACCAAAGAGAGAACTTGTTCCACACTAGATGTTTTGTGAATGGTAAGGTGTGCAATGTAATCATTGTAATGCCCGAGAATTTAATTACCGTAATCTGAAATGATTTGGATACGATTACCGTAATCTGAGATTAATCTGAAATGACTTATTGAATTAATTGCGATAATTATCGACGGAACGGATCGGATTAGAACACATGAGAAAGGTGTAAATGTGTGTGCCAAGAAAGAGCCCCGCGCACATGCGCTGTAGGGATGGGCGCACATGCGCGGAGCTGGCCGAGGCTTGCGCGCACATGCGCGGCAAGGCCAGTACCATCGGCGCATATGCGAGACGGAGATGGCGCATATGCGCGGGAGGGCCAGTAGGGGTGGCGCATATGCGCGGAAATAATGGCGCATATGCGCGAGTAGTACTTTCGCCGAGACAGTAGGTCTCGCGCATATGCGCGAGTAGTGACCGCGCATATGCGCGAGACGTGTTGCACAAAGGTTGTGCCATTTGCTTTGCATGCACGGAAGGTATGTATATATATATATATATTGGCATGCAATTCTTCAGAATTGGAAGGAGAAAATCGAGGGTTTAGGGAAAAGCTTTGTTCTTTTTCTTTAGAAATTGATTTACGAGCAAATCGTTTATCTAAATTGGAATCTGACTTCAGTTCTGAACTCCTCTCGCTACGAGCTACACAAGGACGTAAGTTGTATTACATTTAGACAAGATTTGAATTTATGATGTTGTTAGAATTGAATATGATTCAGATATGGTGTTTCTACTACCGTAGATTTTGTAGAATCGAAGTCAGATTTAGAAACAGATTGTTTATGGAATTGTTATGAATTTTAAAGTTGATTTGATTAAGATTGCTATCAGAATTATGAGGTTATTCATTTTACAGTGTACAGATACTGAAGTTATAGATTGTACTGAGATTTATTAGGAATTCTGGTAGTGTAATTGTGATCTTAAGACTGACGGGGTTACAAGACTGTATTGTTATGCCGTCTAAACATCAGTTGGTACAGATTGATCAGATTCAGTATTGGTTTCTGTTATCTCGTGATATTGTTGATATGAATCAGATTGTAGTTTATAAAGATATTGATCAGAACAGATTGTAAATCGGGTTACACATTGATACAGTGTATCTGTTATTGTCATTTCAGATCAGATATGGACAAATTCGACTTCGAGACGTCGTCTTCATCAGATCAGGAAGGCAATGGTATAATTCATGTGATATTCGGGAAGCATAACTCAAATTAGATTAATTTGAGTTTCCCAATAAAATCACATACTAGATTATTGTTTATATTGTTACCTGATTATGCTTTGATTATAGAATTGTATTCAAGCAGGTAAGATAATTGTGATATTCAGTGATGAATATGATTATGCTTTGCTTGCAGATTGTTATTCATTGCATTTAAGATAGGAGAGTCTTTGACAGGCATTGTCAAATAGCTAGACGTTTCGGTGTATCTCAGCATAGGAGTAGGTATTACTCTTATTGCCGCCGTTGATACAGCTCAGACCGAAGTCTAGGAATGAGACGTACATTACCCCGATTGGGAGGGTAGGTAGTGACGTCTTATTCACACCGGGATCCCTAGAGTTATAGATCGAGTCAAGTCTAGACATGATTTGATTTGGACTTCATGCTTATATGGATGTGGCTTCTAGATCATGGGACCCATCGTTATTGCTTTCAGTTGTGCTAGCATGTTTTATGATTTAGCTTGTTTATATGCATGTTTATCTGATTTGAGCTGCATGCTTAATTTCATAGATTATGAAATATATTGTGTTTATACATGATCGCATGTGTTATGAATTAGTTTGTTTATATACATGCTTACCATGTTTTATACTGGGATTTATTCTCACCGGAGTTATCCGGCTGTTGTCGTGTTTTGTATGTGTGCATGACAACAGGTGGGGCTGGATCAGGGTCGAGAAGATGACGAGAGAAGACGAGTTTAGCGTGGTGATTCCGGACTTGTAGCAGACTTGATTTATTACTTGAATTTAGTAATTGAACCTTAGACTTAGGTTGTACAGCATTGTACTTTTCTACTGAAATGTAGTTTTTATACAGATATGTATATTATGTAGATGCCATTACCTTCCGCACTTTATTTTAAAAAGAAAAATTTTTAGACCCTGTTTTATCAGAACTGATAATTAAATCCCCAAAGATGATTAATAAGAAGATGATTAGCGTCCGAGTCCCCACAACAGGTGGTATCAGAGCCGATAGTTCCTTTAGACTTAGATTATCAGAGCCAAGATCCTTTAGAGATAGATCTTTAGATTGAGATAGTCAGAACTGATAGATTTTTTTAGATTGACTTAGATTGAGATAGAAGAGAATGAGCGGGGTAGATGAATTTTCTTTCCTTGCATGTGTGTGCTAGCATGAGATTGATTTTAATGTTGACTGACATTGTGTGCTAGCATGAGACTATGTGTTACTGCTTAAAGATACATGTTTACCTGATTATATGATTTGAATTGGTATTATGTATTCTTGAGTATGAATCAGATCGGACATGATCAGCAGTAAGATGATCATGATCAGAGAAAGATTGGTACAGAATTGTAGTACTAGATTACTAATGTGTTTGGTAATCAGATGTACCGCCCAGAAGAATTCCAGAAAGAGGCAGTACTTCATATGATCAGACAGGTAGGTCAGAACCTCAGATAGACGTGTCAGAAATTCAGATGGAAACACAGTTACAGAGGTTCCAGTCGTTTCAGCCGCCGGTTCTGAAGGGAAATGAGACGTCAGCAGATTGTGAAAAGTGGCTTGAAGAAATAGAAATGTTATTGGAATTCCTAGATTTCACAGATGAGTGTAGAATTAGGCTTATTGAGAACCAGTTGCACGAAGCTGCCAGAAGATGGTGGTTACTCACCAAAGGAGCTTTAGAGCAGAGTCATTCAGTGATTTCATGGAAGATTTTTAAGGTTGAGTTCTACCAAAGATTCTTCCCCGTGTCATATAGGGAGGACAGAAGTGCAGAATTTGCAAACCTACAACAGGGTCAGATGAGTATTGATGAATACTTAGCACAGTTCTTCACCTTGTTATGTTTTGCCCCTCTTATAGCTAGAACTGATCATGCTATATCTAGTCAGTTCATTCAGGGATTAAATCCAGAAATACGTACATTGGTGAATGTGAAGCAATCGAGTAGTTTCGCTGATACCTTGAACAGAGCCAAAAGAGCAGAAACGGTTCTGATAGGACAACAGGGAGTCTCGTATGATCTTCCAACATTAAATCCACAGCAACTGCCTTCTAGAGTTGAGATTGGCAGCAGCAGTGATAGGAGGAAAGAACCATTGAAGATTCAAAAGAAACAGTTCAAGAAGTTAGGAAGTGATTCCTCTAGTTCTAGTAGTCCTAGTCCGAGCTATACCGGAGTGTATTGCAGGACGTGTGGAGGGCGACATTCCACAGAACAATGTAAAGGAGTGCTTGGTAAATGTAATGTGTGTAAGCAAACGGGACACTTTGCTAAGGTTTGTCCCCAGAAGGGTTCTCGAAGATCTTAAAGAGCAGGGTCATTGGTGATAATGACTGAAGAGCAGACTCAGAATTCACAATAGGTACTATTTCTTGTATGATTATATGCATAGGTATTCATATGTACAAGGGCAATTTTTATGAGTATCTGTGATTGGATAGCATGAAGATATGCTGTATCTGTTGGGTCTGTGTATACTGTAGTATTGATTCCTTGGCTGTTGAGGAATATGTTGATATCAGAAATTTCTGTGACATATTATATACTACAGTTAGATGAGGATGTGACTGGATTAGATTATGATGTACTTGTAATTGTCTGATTTGGATTGCATTATTGACATGTATATGCTAAACAAGTACAGAAATATCGTAGAATGTGTTCCAGAAATGGTAAGATTTAGACCCGATCTAGTTGATAAATGAGGATTTTAGATCCAGAATCCCTTAGAAAATTGTATTGTTTAGGGCTCGATTATTACAGAAAGGAACAGATGGCATCCTTATGTATCCAGTAGATCCACTGAAATCGAGCCTAACAATTACAAATTTGATAGTAATGTACGAGTAGATTGCTAAT
The DNA here is from genome assembly GCF_022965805.1 of Primulina eburnea. NCBI lineage: Eukaryota > Viridiplantae > Streptophyta > Magnoliopsida > Lamiales > Gesneriaceae > Primulina > Primulina eburnea. The sequence continues at coordinate 42,876 of NW_027330695.1, forward strand.
CGGTAGATAAGATGTCAGATTTGTTTTGTATCAGAAAGATAGATTTTAGAATTGAATCGATACCAAGTACTGTGTTTAGTTAGAATTCAGTACAGAATGAAGTGAAAGAATTGACAGATTAAAGTAGGGACTTAAGAATACAAATGATTGAGTATTTGTTCGTCGATATTTCAGATTCTGTTTCTAAATTGATAGAGTCTGTATTCAGAAATATTCTGAAGATTTAGGCTTGTTATATCTATGATCTGAGGATATATGCACAGTATCTGACTGACTTATTAAATATTTGAAGCTTTTGTTGATTATTCAGATTGACATTTCAAGACTTTTTTGGGTGCCTAGGACTAGAAGGGGCGGGAGTCTATTTTTGTTGTGGATAGAATATATAAGATGAAACTATTTTATAGCTTGTCATAAAACGAGATGCTTCAACAGTGCGGATTTGTTCTTAGGAGAAGTCGTAGGTTGGCATGGATGCCTAGGACTATTATTTCTGGTCGCGATGTTAAATTCTGGAGTTACTTTTGGAAGACTTATGGGCGAAAAATTGGCACAAAATTGTTGTTTCTACTATTTGTCATACTAAAAGGAGGAAAAATGAAGGGTCAATAGAACTTTGGGAACACTTTGCGTGTTCTTTCTTTAAAAAGAACTTGGATTGACATCTATTGTAATGCCAGAGCAATGATTGACAGGTAAGAAATTCATAGATATTGTTGTGAAGATTGTCATAACCATAAGAAATAAGAAATGAATCTATTGAGATTAGATTGACCGATATCGAGAATGTTGGATTATTTATATTTCGGTGAGACCGGAAGGACCGAACCAGGATCGGATCGTCCGATGCGTTCGGATCGTCCGTTCGGCGTTCGGAGCGTCCGAGCCAGGTGGCTGGACACATGGATGGCATGCAGAGTTCGGATCGACCGATCGTAGTTCGGATCATCCGAGACAGTTGGCTAGAGACGTGGAAGACATGCAGGATTCGGAACGTCCGAAGTGAGATCGGAGCGTCCGAAGTGTGTCAGATCGGAGCGTCCGAAGTGGATCGGATCTTCCGATCATTGTCTATAAATAGAGGCGCGAGATTTCATTTGATTAGTAAGTGTTAAAGAAACATTTCCTAGAAAGTGTTAGACATTCTATTGCAGATTCATCTTCACGACTGTAACAGCAATTCTACGACGAAAGGTATAATACATGTTTTGTTTTGGGGAATCACGACTCAAATGAGATCACATTTGAGTTTCCCAACCAAAACCACATACGAGTTTTATTGTTTATATATTGATATAGGTATTATTATTATAGATTTGTTTATAGATCTTGTATGCAAATCTCGCTATGGCTTTGTTTACAGATCATGTTACATTGCATTAGATGTTTATTAGAACTTGTATTCAATTCTTATTATGCTTTGTTTACAGATCATGTTACATTGCATTAGATGATTATGCTTGTTACAGATTTTGTATTCATGCATTAAGATAGGACAGTCTGGAGATCAGGCAGACTTCTAGATGTTCGGTTCTATCCCAGCTTAGGGGAAGATCACCGCCCCTTTGTAGACGTGGATACAGATCAGGCCGAAGTCTAGGAATAAGACGTACCGTCACCCCGATTGGGAGGGTAGGTGATAGATCGTCTTATTCACACCGGGATCCCTAGAGTTTTAGTCGAGTCGCATCTAGACATGATTAGGCTCGCATTTCATGATTTTATATGAATGACATTCATATCAGCATGTTTCATGTTTTATAGTAATTATATGCATGTTCACATGTTTATATTGGGATGTGTTCTCACCGGTTTTCCGGCTGTTGTTATGTCTGTATGTGTGCATAACAACAGGTGGGGCAGGATTTGGGTCGAGACAGAGATGATCGTGTTAGCGTGGAGATCTCGGGCCTAGCAGACGGACCAGTAGTTGTCTTTTGTTATGTACTGTATTTTATTACTGGTTAGTTGAGGATATACGGAACAGGACATAGATTTATGTTTGTATGTTGTAAATTAAATAAAGAACTTGTGCTTGTCTAGTTACATTTTGATTTAATATAAAAGCGAAAAATTGACCCACATTTTAGAATAACAATCCATTTAATCCCAAGAAAAAGATTTAGAGCCCGGGTCCCCACAACAGGTGGTATCAGAGCCGATAGTTCCGTTAGACTGAAATAGGATAGAATGAGCGGGGTAGATCGAGTCTTCTTCCTTGCTTGATGATGTGCTAGCATGATTATTGCTTTCTTATTACATGTTGTTTGGTATTTGATTAATTTCAGCATATGATTGACTGAATCAGAACCGATTCTAGATCAGAGGTAACTGACTAGATGATGGCTGAGACAGTTGTATATCTTGTTTACTAATCAGTTGGATTATTAGATATGCCTCCTAGAAGAGCAGCCGTACCTCTACGACCAGCAGCGCCAGAGCAGGGGAGTACATCCGGAGATCCTATGGATGTTACGGCGACCCCTATGGAGACGTTGCTGAAGCGATTCCAATCCTTTCGACCTCCCACTTTAAAAGGTACCGAGAATGCCATCGAGTGCGAAAGTTGGCTTGAAGATATTGAGATGCTATTCGACTCGTTGGAGTACAGTGATGAGAAGAGGATCAAGCTAATTGGCCATCAATTGCAAGATATAGCAAAGAATTGGTGGTTGAACATTAGGAGAGCTTTAGAGCAGCGGGGTACCGAAATTTCTTGGAAGGTATTCAAGACCGAGTTTTATCAGCGATTCTTCCCTGTATCCTACCGTAAAGATAAAGGCGCTGAATTCGCAAACCTGAGGCAAGGGCCATTGAACATTGAGGAGTACGTTGCTAAATTCTCTTCTTTGCTTCGTTTGCACCACATGTTTCAGGAAATGACGAGGCCATGGCGGATCAGTTTATAAATGGCCTGAATCCAGATATCTTTACGTTGGTCAATACTGGGAGACCCGATAACTTCTCGGATGCATTGAATCGTGCCAAAGGAGCTGAAGCAGGATTGCTTAGACAACGGAGTGCTCCGTATGTTGCACCGAGTCCGAGACCGCCACTACCTCCATCCCAAGTTCCTCCTCCTCGATTCGAAAGTGGTGGTAGTGGTAGTGGACGCAAAGAACAGTTGAAGGCGAAGGGGAAGCAGTTTAAGCGACCTGGGAGCAGTTCATCCAGCTCCAGCGGATCAAGACAGACTGGTTTTGATCAAAGTTCAAGGACTTCAGGTGTATAGTGCAATATTGTGGAGGTAGGCATGCGACTGAACAGTGCCAAGGAGTTACAGGCCGATGCAACATTTGTAGGCAACCGGGGCATTTTGCCAAAGTCTGTCCACAGAGAGGTGTACAGCAAGGCCAGAGTGGAAGAGCATCCGTTCAGTACCTCAGTTTGAGCGGCAGGCATCCTCGGTTCACTCTTTTCAGCCTCCACCAGCACCGACTCCACCCAGAGGCCGAGGTAGTCAGACTGTGACTCAACCTCCGAGGCAACAGGCCCAAGTGTTTGCGTTGACAGAGGAGCAAGCACAAGATGCACCAGATGATGTTTATAGCAGGTAACTGTCTCCTTTATGGTTATCCTGCTTATATCTTGATAGATACAGGTGCATCGCATACATTCATCTCAGAACGATTTGCATTGTTGCATTCATTGCCTGTTGAGTCTTTGTTAGACGTTGTGTCTATTAATTCTCCGTTGGGAAGTGGATTAATATCTGTAACTGCGGTTAGACATTGCATTCTACAGTTTGAGGGGCATGAGATTGACCTAGATTGTATAGTGTTGGGTCTAGCTGATTTTGATCGTATAGTCGGTATTGACATGCTAACGAAGTACAGAGCCACCGTGGATTGTTTCCACAAGATTGTCAGATTCAGACCCGAGATGACAGAAGAGTGGAAATTCTACGGGAAGGGTTCCAGATCTCGGATTCCCTTGATTTCGGCTCTTACTATAAACAGACTGTTACAGAAAGGAGCGGATGGTTTCTTTGTTTATGCTGTAGATATGCAGAAGTCGAGCCCGGCATTGGCAGATCTGCCAGTAGTACGGGAATTTCCAGATATTTTTCCAGATGAGATCCCAGGATTACCTCCGGTTCGTGAGGTAGATTTCAGCATTGAACTTGCGCCAGGTACCGTACCTATTTCGAGAGCTCCATATAGGATGGCACCCATCGAACTCAAAGAATTGAAAGCACAATTAGAAGATCTTCTAGCCAAGGGATATATCAGACCTAGTGTATCTCCTTGGGGCGCTCCGGTGCTGTTCGTGCGAAAGAAAGATGGGTCGATGCGGTTGTGTATCGATTACCGGCAGTTGAACAAGGCAACGATCAAGAATAAATATCCTTTGCCTAGGATCGATGACCTATTTGATCAGTTGCAGGGATCCTCGGTCTATTCTAAGATTGATTTACGTTCTGGTTATCATCAGCTCAGAGTTCGAGATATAGACATACCAAAGACAGCGTTTCGAACCAGGTATGGACATTACGAATTTATTGTCATGCCTTTTGGTTTAACAAATGCTCCTGCGGTATTTATGGGCTTGATGAACCAAGTGTTTCAGAGATATCTAGATGAATTTGTGATTGTCTTCATTGATGACATTTTGGTGTATTCGAAGAACAGAAATGAGCATGCAGAGCATCTCAGAATTGTTTTGCAGACGTTGAGAAACGAGCGACTGTATGCTAAATTGTCAAAGTGTGAGTTTTGGTTGAATAGAGTTGTCTTCTTAGGACATATCATTTCTGGAGATGGTATTTCTGTTGATCCGAGTAAAGTGGAAGCTGTGATTAGTTGGTCGAGACCGACTTCTGTACCAGAAATACGCAGTTTCATGGGCTTAGCCGGATACTACAGAAGATTTATCAAGATTTCTCCAGTATTGCAAAACCAATAACTCAATTAACACAAAAGAATGCACCATTTGTTTGGTCAGAGGAGTGTGAGTCTAGCTTTGTTGAATTGAAGAAAAGGCTGACCAGTGCTCCAGTATTGACGATACCTTCAGGTACAGGTGATTTTGTTGTATATTGTGATGCTTCTCATAGAGGTTTGGGATGTGTTCTTATGCAGCGAGGTCATGTGATCGCATACGCCTCGAGACAATTGAAGCCACATGAAGTTCGATACCCCATTCATGATCTTGAATTGGCGGCTATCGTGTTTGCATTAAAGATTTGGCGTCATTATCTCTATGGCGAGAAATTTGAGATCTTTTCCGATCACAAGAGCTTAAAGTACCTATTTTCTCAATCAGAATTGAATATGAGGCAACGTAGATGGCTAGATCTTCTGAAAGACTTTGACTGTGAAATCAAATATTATCCAGGAAAGTCAAATGCAGCAGCCGATGCCTTGAGTCGTAAGGTATGTTCTTTGTCCTTATCGACGATAGGTGTTAACAAGTTAGTTGAAAATTGCTGTACATCTGGATTAGAATTTGATACAGATAGTAAGCCACTACGACTCTTTACGATCCAAGTTGAGCCCAATTTGATTATGAGGATTAGGGAAGCACAAAGAACTGATCAGAATGTGCAAAGATCAATCCAAATGGTCAGATCAGGGCATGTATCAGAATATCAGGTACGAGATCATGTGTTGTACGTGAATAACCGTCTAGTTGTGCCAGATGTTGCAGATTTGAGACAGCAGATTCTGACGGAGGCACATTGTAGTCGGTTCAGCATCCATCCTGGTGGCAGAAAGATGTACAATGACTTGAAGACACAGTTCTGGTGGAAGCAAATGAAGTCAGACATTGCCGAATTTGTGTCTAAATGCTTGAACTGCCAACAGGTGAAGGCCGAGAGGAAGAAGCCGGGGGGTTTACTTCAGAGTTTATCCATTCCAGAATGGAAATGGGACCACATTTCCATGGATTTCGTGACGAAGTTACCTCGATCATCCAGAGGTTGCGATGCGATTTGGGTCATTATTGACAGATTGACCAAATCTGCTTGTTTCATCCCTTATAGAATGACGTATAGACAGGATCAGATGGCGGAGATTTATATTCGTGAGGTAGTCAGATTGCATGGAGTGCCGAAGTCTATCGTATCAGATCGTGATCCACGATTCACTTCACACTTCTGGCACAGTTTACAGCAGGCGTTAGGTACGACCTTACACCTTAGCACTGCTTACCATCCTCAGACAGACGGACAGTCAGAACGGACTATCCAGACATTAGAGGATATGTTGAGAGCCGTCGTGCTAGATTTTGGCATTAGTTGGCAAGATTCCCTACCTCTTTGCGAATTCTCGTACAATAATAGCTATCAAACAAGCATTGAGATGGCACCGTTTGAAGCTTTGTATGGCAAGAGGTGCAGATCTCCGCTATATTGGGATGATGTTTCAGAAGTACCAGAACTTGGGCCAGATATGATTCGTGACATGACTGAGAAGGTAAAGGTTATTCAGAAAAGAATGAAGACAGCACAGGATAGGCAAGCAAAGTACGCCAATATCAGACGTAGACCGTTAGTATTTGAGGTAGGAGATAGGGTATTCTTGAAAATTTCTCCTTTTAGAGGCGTTGTGCGATTTGGCAAACGTGGGAAGCTATCTCCTCGATACATTGGTCCGTACGAGATTCTTGAAAAGATTGGCGATCGAGCTTATCGACTTGCTCTTCCTCCTTCTTTATCCGGAATACATGACGTATTTCATGTATCAATGTTACGCAGATATATGCCAGATGTTTCTCATGTTATTCAACCGAACGAAGCTGAACTTGATCAAACCTTGAGCTATATAGAACGACCGATACAGATTCTTGATCGAAAGGACAAACAGCTCAGAACGAAGACCATTCCACTTGTGAAAGTTCAGTGGAGTCGACATGGCATTGAGGAAGCGACGTGGGAAACGGAAGAAAACATGAGGCAGAAACACCCCAAGTTATTTATATGATATGAGTATGTATTCAGTTTTAGATTATCAAACTGTTTTAGATACTTTGTATGGTTACTTCAGTTCGAGGACGAACTTCTGTCTTAGAGGGGGAGAAATGTAATGCCCAGAGCAATGATTGACATGTACGAATTCATAGATATGTTGTGAAGATTGTACATAACCATAAGAAATAAGAAATGATATCTATTGAGATTAGATTGACCGATATCGAGAATGTTGGATTATTTATATTTCGGTGAGACCGGAAGGACCGAACCAGGATCGGATCGTCCGATGCGTTCGGATCGTCCGTTCGGCGTTCGGAGCGTCCGAGCCAGGTGGCTGGACACATGGATGGCATGCAGAGTTCGGATCGACCGATCGTAGTTCGGATCATCCGAGACAGTTGGCTAGAGACGTGGAAGACATGCAGGATTCGGAACGTCCGAAGTGAGATCGGAGCGTCCGAAGTGTGTCAGATCGGAGCGTCCGAAGTGGATCGGATCTTCCGATCATTGTCTATAAATAGAGGCGCGAGATTTCATTTGATTAGTAAGTGTTAAAGAAACATTTCCTAGAAAGTGTTAGACATTCTATTGCAGATTCATCTTCACGACTGTAACAGCAATTCTACGACGAAAGGTATAATACATGTTTTGTTTTGGGGAATCACGACTCAAATGAGATCACATTTGAGTTTCCCAACCAAAACCACATACGAGTTTTATTGTTTATATCTTGATATAGGTATTATTATTATAGATTTGTTTATAGATCTTGTATGCAAATCTCGCTATGCTTTGTTTACAGATCATGTTACATTGCATTAGATGTTTATTAGAACTTGTATTCAATTCTTATTATGCTTTGTTTACAGATCATGTTACATTGCATTAGATGATTATGCTTGTTTACAGATTTTGTATTCATGCATTAAGATAGGACAGTCTGGAGATCAGGCAGACTTCTAGATGTTCGGTTCTATCCCAGCTTAGGGGAAGATCACCGCCCCTTTGTAGACGTGGATACAGATCAGGCCGAAGTCTAGGAATAAGACGTACCGTCACCCCGATTGGGAGGGTAGGTGATAGATCGTCTTATTCACACCGGGATCCCTAGAGTTTTAGTCGAGTCGCATCTAGACATGATTAGGCTCGCATTTCATGATTTTATATGAATGACATTCATATCAGCATGTTTCATGTTTTATAGTAATTATATGCATGTTCACATGTTTATACTGGGATGTGTTCTCACCGGTTTTCCGGCTGTTGTTATGTCTGTATGTGTGCATAACAACAGGTGGGGCAGGATTTGGGTCGAGACAGAGATGATCGTGTTAGCGTGGAGATCTCGGGCCTAGCAGACGGACCAGTAGTTGTCTTTTGTTATGTACTGTATTTTATTACTGGTTAGTTGAGGATATACGGAACAGGACATAGATTTTATGTTTGTATGTTGTAAATTAAATAAAGAACTTGTGCTTGTCTAGTTACATTTTGATTTAAATATAAAAGCGAAAAATTGACCCACATTTTAGAATAACAATCCATTTAATCCCAAGAAAAAGATTTAGAGCCCGGGTCCCCACATCTATGGACTTTATTTTGGGGTTGCCTAGGACTAAGAAGGGGCGGGATTCTATTTTTGTTGTTGTGGATAGATTCTCTAAGATGGCACATTTTATAGCTTGTCATAAAACCGATGATGCTTAAAACATTGCGGATTTGTTCTTTAGAGAAGTCGTTAAGTTGCATGGCATGCTTAGGACTATTGTTTCCGGTCGCGATGCTAAATTCTTGAGTTACTTTTGGAAGACTTTATGGGCTAAACTTGGCACAAAATTGTTGTTTTCTACTACTTGTCATCCTCAAACGGATGGACAAACTGAAGTTGTCTATAGAACTTTAGGAACACTTTTTCGTGCTATTCTTAAAAAGAACTCTGACTGATATTTCTATGGACTTTATTTTGGGGTTGCCTAGGACTAAGAAGGGGAGGGATTCTATTTTTTTTGTTGTGGATAGATTCTCTAAGATGGCACATATTATAGTTTGTCATAAAACCGATGATGCTTCAAACATTGCGGATTTGTTCTTTAGAGAAGTCGTTAGGTTGCATGGCATGCCTAGGACTATTGTTTCTGGTCGCGATGTTAAATTCTTGAGTTACTTTTGGAAGACTTTATGGGCCAAACTTGGCACAAAATTGTTGTTCTCTACTACTTGTCATCCTCAAACGGATGGACAAACTTTAGTTGTCAATAGAACTTTTGGAACACTTTTGCGTGCTATTCTTAAAAAGAACTCTGATTGACATTTCTATGGACTTTATTTTGGGGTTGCCTAGGACTAAGAAGGGGAGGGATTAAATTTTTGTTGTTGTGGATAGATTCTCTAAGATGGCACATTTTATAGCTTGTCATAAAACCGATGATGCTTCAAACATTGCGGATTTGTTCTTTAGAGAAGTCGTTAGGTTGCATGGCATGCCTAGAACTATTGTTTCTAGTCGCGATGTTAAATTCTTGAGTTACTTTTGGAAGACTTTATGGGCTAAACTTGGCACAAAATTGTTGTTTTCTACTACTTGTTATCCTGAAACGGATGCACAAACTGAAGTTGTCAATAGAACTTTGGTAGCACTTTTGCGTGCTATTCTTAAAAAGAACTTGGATTGACATTTTTATGGACTTTATTTTGGGGTTGCCTAGGACTAAGAAGGGGCGGGATTCTATTTTTGTTGTTGTGGATATTTTCTCTAAGATGGCACATTTTATAGCTTGTCATAAAACCGATGATGCTTCAAACATTGCGGATTTGTTCTTTAGAGAAGTCGTTAAGTTGCATGGCATGCCTAGGACTATTGTTTCCGGTCGCGATGCTAAATTCTTGAGTTACTTTTGGAAGACTTTATGGGCTAAACTTGGCACAAAATTGTTGTTTTCTACTATTTGTCATCCTCAAACGGATGAAAAAACTGAAGTTGTCAATAGAACTTTGGGAACACTTTTGCGTGCTATTCTTAAAAAGAACTTGGATTGACGTTTCTATGGACTTTATTTTGCGGTTGCCTAGGACTAAGAAGGGGCGGGATTCTATTTTTGTTGTTGTGGATAGATTCTCTAAGATGGCACATTTTATAGCTTGTCATAAAACCGATGATGCTTCAAACATTGCGGATTTGTTCTTTAGAGAAGTCGTTAAGTTGCATGGCATGCCTAGGACTATTGTTTCCGGTCGCGATGCTAAATTCTTGAGTTACTTTTGGAAGACTTTATGGGCTAAACTTGACACAAAATTGTTGTTTTCTACTATTTGTCATCCTCAAACGGATGAAAAAACTGAAGTTGTCAATAGAACTTTGGGAACACTTTTGCGTGCTATTCTTAAAAAGAACTTGGATTGACATTTCTATGGACTTTATTTTGCGGTTGCCTAGGACTAAGAAGGGGCGGGATTCTATTTTTGTTTTTGTGGATAGATTCTCTAAGATGACACATTTTATAGCTTGTCATAAAACCGATGATACTTCAAACATTGCGGATTTGTTCTTTAGAGAAGTCTCTAGGTTGCATGGCATGCCTAGGACTATTGTTTCTGGTCGCGATGTTAAATTCTTGAGTTACTTTTGGAAGACTTTATGGGCTAAACTTGGCACAAAATTGTTGTTTTCTACTATTTGTCATCCTCAAACGGATGGACAAACTGAAGTTGTCAATAGAACTTTGGGAACACTTTTGCGTGCTATTTTTAAAAAGAACTTCGATTTACATTTCTATGGACTTTATTTTGGGGTTGCCTAGGACTAAGAATGGGGAGATTCTTTTTTTGTTGTTGTGGATAGATTCTCTAAGATGGCATATTTTATAGCTTGTCATAAAACCGATGATGCTTCAAACATAGCGGATTTGTTCTTTAGAGACGTCGTTAGGTTGCATGGCATGCCTAGGTTTATTGTTTCTGGTCGCGATATTAAATTCTTGAGTTACTTTTGCAAGACTCTATGGGCTAAACTTGGCACAAAATTGTTGTTTTCTACTACTTGTCATCCTCAAACGGATGGACAAACTGAAGTTGTCTATAGAACTTTAGGAACACTTTTGCGTTCTATTCTTAAAAAGAACTCTGATTGACATTTCTATGGACTTTATTTTGGGGTTGCCTAGGACTAAGAAGGGGAGGGATTCTATTTTTGTTGTTGTGGATAGATTCTCTAATATGGCACATTTTATAGCTTGTCATAAAACCGAAGATACTTCAAACATTGCGGATTTTTTCTTTAGATAAGTCGTTAGGTTGCATGGCATGCCTAGGACTATTGTTTCTGGTCGCGATGTTAAATTCTTGAGTTACTTTTGGAAGACTTTATGGGCTAAACTTGACACAAAATTGTTATTTTCTACTACTTGTTATCCTGAAACGGATGCACAAACTGAAGTTGTCAATAGAACTTTGGTAGCACTTTTGCGTGCTATTCTTAAAAAGAACTTGGATTGACATTTTTATGGACTTTATTTTGGGTTGCCTAGGACTAAGAAGGGGCGGGATTCTATTTTTGTTGTTTTGGATAGATTCTCTAAGATGGCACATTTTATAGCTTGTCATAAAACCGATGATGCTTCAAACATTGCGGATTTGTTCTTTAGAGAAGTCGTTAAGTTGCATGGCATGCCTAGGACTATTGTTTCCGGTCGCGATGCTAAATTCTTGAGTTACTTTTGGAAGACTTTATGGGCTAAACTAGGCACAAAATTGTTGTTTTCTACTATTTGTCATCCTCAAACGGATGAAAAAACTGAAGTTGTCAATAGAACTTTGGGAACACTTTTGCGTGCTATTCTTAAAAAGAACTTGGATTGACATTTCTATGGACTTTATTTTGCGGTTGCCTAGGACTAAGAAGGGGCGGGATTCTATTTTTGTTTTTGTGGATAGAATCTCTAAGATGACACATTTTATAGCTTGTCATATTACCGATGATGCTTCAAACATTGCGGATTTGTTCTTTAGAGAAGTCGCTAGGTTGCATGGCATGCCTAGGACTATTATTTCTGGTCGCGATGTTAAATTCTTGAGTTACTTTTGGAAGACTTTATGGGCTAAACTTGGCACAAAATTGTTGTTTTCTAGTATTTGTCATCCTCAAACGGATGGACAAACTGAAGTTGTCAATAGAACTTTGGGAACACTTTTGCGTGCTATTCTTAAAAAGAACTTGGATTGACATTTCTATGGACTTTAGTTTGGGGTTGCCTAGGACTAAGAATGGGAGGAATTCTATTTTTGTTGTTGTGGATAGATTCTCTAAGATGGCACATTTTATAGCTTGTCATAAAACCGATGATGCTTTAAACATTGCGGATTTGTTCTTTAGAGACGTCGTTAGGTTGCATGGCATGCCTAGGTTTATTGTTTCTGGTCGCGATGTTAAATTCTTGAGTTACTTTTGCAAGACTCTATGGGCTAAACTTGGCACAAAATTGTTGTTTTCTACTACTTGTCATCCTCAAACGGATGGACAAACTGAAGTTGTCTATAGAACTTTAGGAACACTTTTTCGTGCTATTCTTAAAAAGAACTCTGATTGACATTTCTATGGAATTTATTTTGGGGTTGCCTAGGACTAAGAAGGGGAGGGATTCTATTTTTGTTGTTGTGGATAGATTCTCTAAGATGGCACATTTTATAGCTTGTCATAAAACCGATGATGCTTCAAACATTGAGGATTTGTTCTTTAGAGAAGTCGTTAGGTTCCATGGCATGCCTAGGACTATTGTTTCTGGTCGCGATGTTAAATTCTTGAGTTACTTTTGGAAGACTTTATGGGCTAAACTTGACAAAAAATTGTTGTTTTCTACTACTTGTCATCCTTAAACGGATGCACAAACTGAAGTTGTCAATAGAACTTTGGGAGCACTTTTGCGTGCTATTCTTAAAAAGAACTTGGATTGACATTTCTATGGACTTTGTTTTTTGGTTGCCAAGGACTAAGAAGGGAGGGATTCTATTTTTGTTGTTGTGGATAGATTCTCTAAGATGGCACATTTTATAGCTTGTCATAAAACCGATGATGTTTCAAACATTGCGGATTAGTTCTTTAGAGAAGTCGTTAGGTTGCATGGCATGCCTATGACTATTGTTTCTTGTCGCGATGTTAAATTCTTGAGTTACTTTTAGAAGACTTTATGGGCTAAACTTGGCATAAAATTGTTGTTTTCTACTAGTCATCCTCAAACGGATGGACAAACTGAAGTTGTCAAGAGAACTTTAGGAACACTTTTGCGTGCTATTCTTAAAAAGAACTAGGATTGACATTTCTATGGGCTTTATTTTGGGGTTGCCTAGGACTAAGAAGGGGCGGGATTCTATTTTTGTTGTGGATAGATTCTCTAAGATGGCACATTTTGTTAGAGTAGGTGCCCGTCGAGCCAAGTGTTGGCCGAATGTTCACAATGAAACTCTATGTATAAGCAATCTTTATTTTAATAATATTTGAAATTATTATTTTGGCAAATCTTTATCTGTATACCCATGCTAGCTGCATAGATAAAGCCCTTGAATATACAAATAGTAGAAAGAATATGAGATGCTCATATGATGAGTATCATGAAACTCATATTTGGAATACTGTATATTCTAAACCGTTCCTAGTCGATTCAGCCGCCACTAAGAAGGATAAAGGCCGCTCGAGTTAGAGACTAGTATCTGCGATGTGAGTACCATGTTTCATTGGTAGGGGACATTGTGATGTCCGAGCATGCAGATAGGTGCTCCTGGTAGAGTGCACTGAACAAATCTCCATAAAAGGACTTTCCAAGTGGTTCTCACTTATCGAGTGGAAAAGTCCTGGTTTATGGTTGTACAGAATTAGTCCTTATGACCCGGGACAACATTGAGACTCTATGTGCTAGCGTTTCACTTTGACTTGTTTACCGACTCTTATGGGGTCATCAGGTGGCAAGATTGGGTGTTACGGCGAAACATATAGGAGTCGATGCATTGTAGTCGGGGATTCACCGCTTACCTTCGGGTATGGATATCCTATGTGTTTTTCATGTATATGTGGGTTGAAATCTCTGATCAGAGTATGGTGGTAATTATGAAAGGGGTTTCATAGATTACACCATCGATGCAACCACAACATGACACATAGTATCGATTCATTGACAACTCTCGATAAACCAATAGTTGTCGAATCGGTCGGGATATATGAGTTGAAGGGACCGTACTGTACGCTAACCATAATTGAATGGTTCTTGCATGCACTATCATGTGATACCTAGGGAATCACGTAAGCGATGCTGCTAGGCGTTTAACGTGATTGGTTGGGTACTATCAGACTTGAGTTCTGACGTTCTTACTATCAAGGAGTTGATAAGTAAGAATGGAGCAATTGGGGTATGCTCGAATAAGGACATGTTTTGTAATAGCCGAGCCCGGTGTACGGTACGGTTTAAGCTTTATTGTGTTAATTGGGTTTATGATTAGTCGTTTATAGTTGTGTTTTGGGCTATAGTATTATTGGTTATTATTTATTTGAGGTATTAGTTGGTGTTGATTGTTCGTTTCAGCGTTTCGGATCGATTTTTAGTTGAGTTTGTACTGTTCATTGCCGTGAGTAGAGTGCACCCGCGCTCTTAGATGAGTGCCCCCGCGGTGTACTATTCATCATTTTGCATTTTGAGGGCCGTGGCATGACCGCACCCGCGGCAGTGCAAGGACCGCACCCGCGGTGTGCACCGCACCCGCGGTAATTGTAGCACCGCACCCGCGGTGATCGTGCATGAGAATTATTTTGGTATGCCGAGAGCATGGCGCACCCGCGGTGCTTGTGTTGGCGCACCCGCGGTGTAAGTATGGGCGAGTTTTTAAGTCACTTTTTGGGAGTTGTTGGCCATACCTTATCCTATTCCTTCTCTTCTTTACCGATTTTCTCTCCATTGGCAAGGGTTTTCATCCATTTCTTTAGCTTCCTACCTTTGATTCTTGGAGTTATTTGGATTTCCGACTTGAGATCATCGTTCTCCGTGGTATAAGGAAGCTTAGGTAAGTTTTTGGTGCGATTCTAACGAGGTTTTGAGTTAAGGGTTATTTTGGATTTGATGTTTGAGTTGTTTAATGGATTATTTGGCTTGTACTTGTGGATCTAGAGTTGATATTGGTGTTATTTATGGATTATTGTTGTAGGTGGTGTACCAAGAGCTTATTTGAGGTGTTCTATTGGTAGTAAGTGGAATTTCATCCTTTTTGCTCACATGATATTATATGTATTGTGTTTTAAAGGTTTCAAAGTGTTATTCCCTTCCATTGATCCATTGCTATGTATTCATTTCATTGATTATCTATTGGAGGCATTGTATGTCTCACCATTGTTATAAAGGGAATACAAGAAATATTATGAGATTGCGAAACGACGGCCTTAAATGCTATTGAGAATTCAAATGTTTTATTGGATTGATTAATCATAGCCATAGCATTGCATGCAATTAGATGATCATCGACCATAGGCTTTTATCCCCTCACAGTTATCGATTTATATCGATGGGATATTGGCAACCACAGTCACAGATACTATTGATATCAATCCAACCATAGAAAAGAGAAATACCATCGTTTTGCTATCTATTGCCATTGCTATTGCTACAGTTATTGCTATGTTATTCATGTTTCAGAGTCGATGGTATTTATGATTTAAAAGCCATGTTTTACAGTGTATACTATGTATCATTGCTATGTAAGAGTTCCACTTGCTGAGATTTATTCTCATTTCAGTTATTTTCATGTGATGCAGATAAGAGCGACGGACCGGGACGTTGACTGTGGATGTGGGTCATATGCATACGAAGATTGGAAGGATGATTATTTTGTACCACTTTGTAACATGATCACACTAATGATATTTTGTATTTTGTTATGTCATTGGAATGATCATGTTGTTATTTTGTAAACACTTTTATAAAATGTATTTTGAAACTCCTTCCATGTTTGAAAGAAAATTTTAAATTCCGCTGTATTTTAATTGTATCGGGTCAGGGTGTCACATGTTTAGTCCGAATCACATAGAGATGTGAACCCACGGCTAGTTGTATCAATGAACCATTGAGGGCCACACAAGTACTAGCTTTGTAAATCCCGATGAGAAATAAAAATAGTTCAATGTGTTGAACGGCTTATAAAGGAGTTTATAAGCGTAAGGAAAATTAGAAGTATGACTTCTATAAAGGAGAAAATGGTTCAATGTGTTGAACGGCTTATAAATGTGTTTATAAGCGTAAAGAAAAATAGAAGTATGACTTCTAAGAGAGAAATATAAATTTTAATTTATGGAAGTGTTCCTAAGATTAAAATTTGGCCAAGTAAATAATGTATTTGAAAATTGTGATTTTCATAAACATTATTATGGACTAAATTAAATCAATTCAAGTGTTGAATTAATTAAACACTAGTGGGCCTAGTAGAGTCCAAATAATTAAATTAATTCAAGTGTTGGATTAATTAAATAACATTGGGCCTTGTAGAGCCCAATTGGAATTAATTATTTAACTAGTGGGCTTGAGTAAAATCAAGTAAAATATAATTGGGCTCAAATGTGTTTGAGACAATTAGAAAAGAGTCCATGGGCCTTGCAAAAGTTGCAAGCCCACTAGGGTTTGCATGCTTGGGAGATCAAGGGTCTTGAATACTTTTTAATAAAATAATGCATGGCATGTGGATCAACTTTTTGCAACCCCAAGACTCATTCTCCCTCCCTCATTCCATGAGATGGCCGAATTTTTCCTCACATTTTTCTCTCATTTTTCTTCTCTCTTTTGTTCTTCAAGTGTTGGAGAATAAAAGTCTTCTCATTGAAAAATCCTCTTGATTTTCTAGTGCAAATCAAGAGGGGATTTACCTAGTTGTTGGTGGGCTTAATTTTGGAGTAAGGAGGAGCTTGTAGATCTTCATCCATCAAGAGCTAAAGTGTTTACACTTTAGTTGGAGCCATTCATCAATCCTTTGTGATTGATAGGTAAATCTCTAAACATCCTATGTTTGATGTTGTTTTGTAAATATTGTGCAAAAAGGAGTTTTTGTAAATATTACACCTAAACCTATGGTGGCCGAAATTTTAGTGATAAAATTTTAAATTTTTGACTTCCGTTGCGCTTCCGGCTACCGTAACCGGTCCGCTTTCAAGTGGTATCAGAGCTTTGGTTACGGTTTTTGTATAATATTTGCATAATATTATGTTGAGATCGATTTCTAACCGTTTGAGATTTTTGTTGCAACAAAAACACTAGGGCCGAAATTTTGAAAAACAAAAAAAAAAAAACATTTTTTCGGGCAGCGGCGGGCAGCCGAGGGGCAGCCCAAGGGGCTGCCCGAAATGCTTCGGTTTTTAAATTAAAAAAAAAAAAATTTTTTTTTGTAGCCGGAATCCGGCGACGGAGCTCCGGCGACGGCGATGACGGCTAGGGTTTCCAAAAGTGTTTTGGATAATCTTAGTGTCATGGGCCTTGTGTTGTTGGGCCATTAGATGGTCAACATATTTTGTGAAATTTAAATGGGCCAAAATATTTTTGGTGAAAAATGGTTTTTGGGCCCTTAAGTTTAAATTTACAATTGTTGCACATATTTTCTCATAAAATAAATAATTGAAGTTGGACTTTAATTATTTATAGTAAATTGTGATTTACAAGAAATTCGATTATAAATAAATTAATTTGAAAGTAGACAAAGGAGTTTGTATACTTTGTTATTTTAATTTTTAATTGTGGCGGTTAGTGATTGGATCAAGATATATAATATTGGATCAATTAATTATAGTGATAATTAATTGATGGTGTATGATATGTGATATTATGCATGAAGGATGATCAAAAGCCCAAGCCCAATTTGCTAGGTGTATGCTAGGATATTTGTGTTGAATGATTGTAATAATTATCAATTTAAAGTGGGATTGGTTTATTGCCCGTTCCCACCCCCATGAGATGTATCCCTATGTGCCATGGATATTTAAATGTAAATATTAGAATAGTGGAAGATCAAGATTGGAAGATGGTGGCCTTGGTGATTATGAAGATCGAAGACATGTAATATTGGATGCTAATGTAATAATTTAGTTGCATTGCATCCCTGCATTTACCCTAGGATTGGACCTAGGCCCGTGTTTGGCTCACACGGGCCATTAGTTTTGGGGCAATTGATCATCCTTGTACTGTTTTCTATTTATAATATATGCATGATATGTTATAAATAATGAGTATGTGCGTTATTATTATTATAATAACAAAGTTGCATGAATCCGGCAAACATACGATCAAACATGGCGAGCTTTTAAAATAAAATTAATGATGAGACCTTTCAAAATTAAAAACCCTCATTTTGAATAAGATTCAAATTAATATCAAGTCCGAAAAGGGGAATTATAAATTTGTTTATAATTTCCTTGTCTTCCATCGACAATGGGTGCATGATGAACGCTACCCGTACTCGGGGCTCGGCTCATATTATTGGGGGAGCTTTGGGTGCCGGAAAGCTGTGACATCCATTGACATAGTGATGTGAACTACGTGGAAATCCCATGGTTTCGGCTCATATTATTGAGGGAATTCATGGCGACCGTCCATTAAGGTTCAATATCGATGGGTTAGGCTTGACACGTAAAGATGAACGACGTCATATTATTGGGTCCTAATCAAACGTGAGACAAAAGTATACGTAGAGGGTTGCATGGCGATGCAATTGGAAACTACCTTTTAGGAATTGTGATGGCCGATATTATTCGGGATCACAATTCGCTAATTGGACCTTACGTACCTTCTGAGGAAAGTGTTTCCCGTTTTCACTAGAGGGTAGTGAAAATGTCAAAACAGTGGGAGCAAATATTTATGAAGTAAAAGTCCAAACTTCATATCTTACTAAATATTTAAAATAGTCATCAACATTTATCTGTTTTTACTTTTCAGTACAAATCGACAATGTCTTCGATGCGCAATCCGATATCTATAATACTCGACAAACACATATTAACTGGACCTAATTACCTCACTTGGCTAAGAAACCTGAAAATCGTCTTGAATTCGGAAAATGTAGCATATACACTGACTGAGTCGCCCCCTGTTGAGGCTCCGACTGACTGCAATCCTGAGGAATTGCAGGCTTACAAGGAATGGTGTGGCCATGACTTGATAGCCAGGTGTTATATGCTAACTTCTATGAATGATGAGCTGCAGAGGCGTTTTGAGGGTGCAAAGAGTGCTGCTGACATTCATTTGCACCTCAAGGAGCTCTTTGGAGAGCAAACGCGTCCTCTTAGGCATGCTACCGTCAAGGAGCTGATCACTTTGCGCATGCGAGATGGGGCCTCGGTCCATGAGCATGGCCTAAAGGTGATCGGGCTCGTGGACAAGCTCGTTGGCATGGATATGATCTTGCCTTCGGAGTTGACCACCGACGTGTTGCTGTTATCGCTGCCTAGCTCATTTGATCCTTTTGTGGTGAACTTCAACATGAACAAGATGGAACCAACCCTTGAGGAGTTGGTGAATATGCTTGTTACCTTTGAGTCCACTATCAAGAAAGAGAAGTCGGTTCTTTATGTGGGTTCTTCATCTGGTACGAAGATTGATCCACATGGGAATGGAAAGAAGAGTTCTTTCCAACGTCCCAAGAAGAACGTGCCCTTGATGAGGCAATCTCCGAATCCCGTTAAGGCAGCCAGACCAGTTAAGGCTGACAAGACTGGTGATGTTTGTCATCACTGCAAGAAGCCTGGACATTGGAAGCGAAATTGCAAGGAATATCTGGCCCAGAAGTGTTCTGGAAACGGTATGTTCTAAATTTAAGTAAACATTTCAATTAACTCTACTTCTTGGGTATTAGATACCAGTTGTGACTCACATCTCTGTAATGGGTTACAGGTGATGGGAAGAAGTAGGAAGCTTAAGGAAGGTGTGACCTTCTTTAGGATGGACAATGGAGCAAGAGTTGCTGCCAAGGCTATTAAGGATGTTTACTTATTATTGAACAATAGTTTAAGTTAATTTTATGAGATGTTTTGTTTGTACCTAATTTTGTAAAAACATTGTTTCCATTTCTATGCTGATAAAAATGGATATTCTTGTTTATTTTGCAAAGGTGTTTGCAACATTTACATGAATGAATGTTTGATTAGTACTGGTGAACTTGAAAAACGATCTCTATAACTTAAAATTAAAAGATATTCCATTAAATGTCCATTCAAAGGCGGACACCATATGAGATGGATGGGTAAGCCTCCCAAATATTCTTATCTTAGAATATGGGGAGCCCTGCTAATGTAAAGCAGGTAGTGGGAGATAAAATTGGACTGTTGATCCATTTTATGTTACTTTATGGGATATCCAAAGAATTAAGTTGGATATTATTTCTATCATCCCCAAGAAACAAAGGTGTTTGTTTCTAGGAATGCAACCTTTTTGGAAAAGGATTTTCTATTGGATAGAAAAAGGGAGATGATAGAACTCGAAGAGGTTCGAGAGAAACCCGCAATTATAGAACCCACACCCGATGAGCCAAGTGAGGAGATACAAGCTCCTAGAAGAACCGAGAGAGTCTCGAGACCACCTGTGAGGTATGGTCTGCTTCTTGAAGAGGGCCATGATGAGCCTAATCTTGGATGTGATCCAAGGACCTTCAAGGAAGCGTTATCGGATGTCGATTCATCCAAATGGCTTGAAGCAATGGAACCTGAGATGAATTCCATGCATTCGAACCAAGTGTGGAATCTTGTGGATCCACCCGAGGGAACTGTTCCCATAGGGTGTAAATGGATTTACAAGAGGAAACTTGGGGCTGATGGGAAGTTATTGACCTTCAAAGCGCGATTGGTAGCAAAAGGGTATACTCAAAGACAAGGTGTTGACTATGAGGAAACCTTTTCTCCAGTTGCAATGTTCAAGTCTATTAGGATATTGCTAGCCATAGCTGCATGGTATGACTATGAGATATGGCAGATAGATGTTAAGACAGTCTTTCTTAAATGGGGATTTTAAGAAAGTGATTTACATGTCTCAACCTGAAGGGTTTACATCTGTCGGAAGTGAGCATTTGGTATGCAAACTTCAGAGATCTATTTATGGTCTAAAGCAGGCATCAAGGAGTTGGAACCTTAGATTCGATAGTACAATCAAAGAGTTTGATTTACTAAGAATCCTGAGGGACCCTATGTGTATAAGAAGGTCAGTGGGAGTGTTGTGACATTCCTGGTGTTGTATGTTGATGACATTCTACTCATTGAGAATGATGTAGGAATGTTGCAATCAACTAAGATATGGTTAGCGAGTAAGTTCTCGATGCAGGACTTGGGTGAAGCATCTTTTGTATTGGGATACAGATCTATAGAGATAGATCGAAAAGATGGCTTGGTCTCACCCAGTCCACATACATGATACCATCGTGAAGCAGTTCTCGATGGATGAGTCCATGAGAGGACATCTACCAATGTGTCATGGCGTGTCCCTATCCAAGTCTGTCTCCCAAGACAGATGCAGAGATAGTGGAGATGACACGCATTTCGTATGCTTCGGCAATTGGTAACATCATGTATGGGATGATAACTACACGTCCTGACGTGGCGTTTGCACTATGTGTAGTGAAAAGATATCAATCGAACCCTGGTCTTCCACACTAGAAAGCTGTGAAAGACATCCTCAAGTAGTTGAGAAGGACCAATAAATTGTTCTTGGTCTATGGGGTGGAGAACTAAAATTGGAAGGTTATACCGACTTTAGCTTCCAAAGCGATATCGATGACTCGAAGTCAACCTCTGGTTTTGTATTCATGCTCTATGGTGCTGCTGTCTCTTGGAAGAGTTCCAAGCGAGACAATACTACGGATTCCAGCACAGAGGCCGAATACATTGCTGCATTAGATGCAGCAAGGGAGGCTGTTTGGATAAGGAATTTCGTCTAAGAGTCGGACGTCATTCCTAATGGAATTGCTCCTGTCCCGGTGTTGTGTGACAACACGGGAGCTTTAGCTCAAGCAAAGGAGCCAAGGTCTCATCAGAAGTCCAAACATGTATTGAGAAAGTACCACATCCTCGGAGAGATTGTGGGAAAAGGATAAGTGTCGATTGACACAGTCGGCTCCGCAGACAATGTTGTTGATCCACTAGCTAAGCCTTTACCTGGACCATTATTCGACAAGCATCGCGAATCAATGGATCTGAAAGTATATGGGTAGTTGGCTCTAGTGCAAGTGGGAGATTGTTAGAGTAGGTGCCCGTCGAGCCAAGTGTTGGCCGAATGTTCACAATGAAACTCTATGTATAAGCAATCTTTATTTTAATAATATTTGAAATTATTATTTTGGCAAATCTTTATCTGTATACCCATGCTAGCTGCATAGATAAAGCCCTTGAATATACAAATAGTAGAAAGAATATGAGATGCTCATATGATGAGTATCATGAAACTCATATTTGGAATACTGTATATTCTAAACCCTTCCTAGTCGATTCAGCCGCCACTAAGAAGGATAAAGGCCGCTCGAGTTAGAGACTAGTATCTGCGATGTGAGTACCATGTTTCATTGGTAGGGGACATTGTGATGTCCGAGCATGCAGATAGGTGCTCCTGGTAGAGTGCACTGAACAACCCTCCATAAAAGGACTTTCCAAGTGGTTCTCACTTATCGAGTGGAAAAGTCCTGGTTTATGGTTGTACAGAATTAGTCCTTATGACCCGGGACAACATTGAGACTCTATGTGCTAGCATTTCACTTTGACTTGTTTACCGACTCTTATGGGGTCATCAGGTGGCAAGATTGGGTGTTACGGCGAAACATATAGGAGTCGATGCATTGTAGTCGGGGATTCACCGCTTACCTTCGGGTATGGATATCCTATGTGTTTTTCATGTATATGTGGGTTGAAATCTCTGATCAGAGTATGGTGGTAATTATGAAAGGGGTTTCATAGATTACACCATCGATGCAACCACAACATGACACATAGTATCGATTCATTGACAACTCTCGATAAACCAATAGTTGTCGAATCGGTCGGGATATATGAGTTGAAGGGACCGTACTGTACGCTAACCATAATTGAATGGTTCTTGCATGCACTATCATGTGATACCTAGGGAATCACGTAAGCGATGCTGCTAGGCGTTTAACGTGATTGGTTGGGTACTATCAGACTTGAGTTCTGACGTTCTTACTATCAAGGAGTTGATAAGTAAGAATGGAGCAATTGGGGTATGCTCGAATAAGGACATGTTTAGTCCGAATCACATAGAGATGTGAACCCACGGCTAGTTGTATCAATGAACCATTGAGGGCCACACAAGTACTAGCTTTGTAAATCCCGATGAGAAATAAAAATAGTTCAATGTGTTGAACGGCTTATAAAGGAGTTTATAAGCGTAAGGAAAATTAGAAGTATGACTTCTATAAAGGAGAAAATGGTTCAATATGTTGAACGGCTTATAAATGTGTTTATAAGCGTAAAGAAAAATAGAAGTATGACTTCTAAGAGAGAAATATAAATTTTAATTTATGGAAGTGTTCCTAAGATTAAAATTTGGCCAAGTAAATAATGTATTTGAAAATTGTGATTTTCATAAACATTATTATGGACTAAATTAAATCAATTCAAGTGTTGAATTAATTAAACACTAGTGGGCCTAGTAGAGTCCAAATAATTAAATTAATTCAAGTGTTGGATTAATTAAATAACATTGGGCCTTGTAGAGCCCAATTGGAATTAATTATTTAACTAGTGGGCTTGAGTAAAATCAAGTAAAATATAATTGGGCTCAAATGTGTTTGAGACAATTAGAAAAGAGTCCATGGGCCTTGCAAAAGTTGCAAGCCCACTAGGGTTTGCATGCTTGGGAGATTAAGGGTCTTGAATACTTTTTAATAAAATAATGCATGGCATGTGGATCAACTTTTTGCAACCCCAAGACTCATTCTCCCTCCCTCATTCCATGAGATGGCCGAATTTTTCCTCACATTTTTCTCTCATTTTTCTTCTCTCTTTTGTTCTTCAAGTGTTGGAGAATAAAAGTCTTCTCATTGAAAAATCCTCTTGATTTTCTAGTGCAAATCAAGAGGGGATTTACCTAGTTGGTGGTGGGCTTAATTTTGGAGTAAGGAGGAGCTTGTAGATCTTCATCCATCAAGAGCTAAAGTGTTTACACTTTAGTTGGAGCCATTCATCAATCCTTTGTGATTGATAGGTAAATCTCTAAACATCCTATGTTTGATGTTGTTTTGTAAATATTGTGCAAAAAGGAGTTTTTGTAAATATTACACCTAAACCTAGGGTGGCCGAAATTTTAGTGATAAAATTTTAAATTTTTGACTTCCGTTGCGCTTCCGGCCACCGTAACCGGTTCTCTTTCACATTTTATAGCTTGTCATAAAACCGATGATGCTTCAAACATTGCGGATTTGTTCTTTTGAGAAGTCGTTAAGTTGCATGGCATGCCTAGGACTATTGTTTCCGGTCACGATGCTAAATTCTTGAGTTACTTTTGGAAGACTTTATGGGCTAAACTTGGCACAAAATTGTTGTTTTCTACTATTTGTCATCCTCAAACGGATGAAAAAACTGAAGTTGTCAATAGAACTTTGGGAACACTTTTGCGTGCTATTCTTAAAAAGAACTTGGATTGACATTTCTATGAACTTTATTTTGCGGTTGCCTAGGACTAAGAAGGGGAGGGATTCTATTTTCGTTTTTGTGGATAGATTCTCTAAGATGGCACATTTTATAGCTTGTCATAAAACCGATGATGCTTCAAACATTGGGAATTTGTTCTTTAGAGAAGTCGCTAGGTTGCATGGCATGCCTAGGACTATTGTTTCTGGTCGCGATGTTAAATTCTTGAGTTACTTTTGGAAGACTTTATGGGCTAAACTTGGCACAAAATTGTTGTTTTCTACTATTTGTCATCCTCAAACGGATGGACAAACTGAAGTTGTCAATAGAACTTTGGGAACACTTTTGCGTGCTATTCTTAAAAAGAACTTCGATTTACATTTCTATGGACTTTATTTTGGGGTTGCCTAGGACTAAGAATGGGGAGATTCTATTTTTGTTGTTGTGGATAGATTCTCTAAGATGGCACATTTTATAGCTTGTCATAAAACCGATGATGCTTCAAACATTGCGGATTTGTTCTTTAGAGACGTCGTTAGGTTGCATGGCATGCCTAGGTTTATTGTTTCTGGTCGCGATATTAAATTCTTGAGTTACTTTTGCAAGACTCTATGGGCTAAACTTGGCACAAAATTGTTGTTTTCTACTACTTGTCATCCTCAAACGGATGGACAAACTGAAGTTGTCTATAGAGCTTTAGGAACACTTTAGCGTGCTATTCTTAAAAAGAACTCTGATTGACATTTCTATGGACTTTATTTTGGGGTTGCCTAGGACTAAGAAGGGGAGGGATTCTATTTTTGTTGTTGTGGATAGATTCTCTAATATGGCACATTTTATAGCTTGTCATAAAACCGATGATACTTCAAACATTGCGGATTTTTTTTTAGATAAGTCGTTAGGTTGCATGGCATGCCTAGGACTATTGTTTCTGGTCGCGATGTTAAATTCTTGAGTTACTTTTGGAAGACTTTATGGGCTAAACTTGACACAAAATTGTTGTTTTCTACTACTTGTTATCCTGAAACGGATGCACAAACTGAAGTTGTCAATAGAACTTTGGTAGCACTTTTGCGTGCTATTCTTAAAAAGAACTTGGATTGTAACGACCCATTACAGGCCCAGTGGACCGCCCATACGGCCCACTGCCCCAATCGACCCAAGGCTATCCCGATCTTGTGACTTGGCCCGTAGGCCCAGTGGGCTTGCCCACCCTGTGGTGTCACTCACGGGCTTTCCATAGGTACTAGCTCAATTGGTACCAGGATTGTGCCAAGTATCTATATATCCATGTGATCTTGGGTTCGATCCTGGGGAGGCACAAACTTAAGTTCATGGGCTTAAGAGTTCTATGAGTAACCCATACGACGCCTATGAAAAGCCCGTGAGTGACACCACAGGGTGGGCAAGCCCACTGAGCCTACGGGCCAAGTCACAAGATCGGGATAGCCTTGGGTCGATTGGGGCAGTGGGCCGTATGGGCGGTCCACTGGGCCTGTAATGGGTCGTTACAATAAAAGGCGCCTTTTATTGTAACGACCCAAGGCTATCCCGTTCTTGGGCTCTGCTCTATGGGCCTTAGCCCCTCTGGAACTCTTCCCTCACGGGCTTTCCATAGGCATCGTTACTCATAAAACTCTCCACACCAGGTTGGTGGAGTGATACCTCCCCAAGTCTCGAACCCATGACCTCCTGGCTTAAGTACAATGTTCAAAGAGACTTGGTACCAATTGAGCTACGACGATTGGCATGGCACCGTATGAGGCACTTTATGGCAGGAAGTGCAGATCGCCTTTGTTTTGGGATGAGGTTGGTGAGAGAAAGATGTTGGGTCCCGAGTTGGTCCAGCAGACTGCCGATGTTGTTGCAGTGATCAGAGAGAGGATGAAGACTGCTCAGTCCAGACAGAAGAGCTATGCAGATGTTCGCCGCAGACCTTTGCAGTTCGAGGTTGGCGATCATGTATTTCTGAAGATAGCACCTCTCAAGGGTGTGATGCGATTTGGCAAGAAGGGTAAGTTGAGTCCTAGATTCATTGGTCCATTCGAGATATTGGACAGAGTCGGTGACCGAGCCTACAGATTAGCCCTACCGCCCGATCTTGACAGAGTCCATAATGTGTTTCATGTTTCAATGCTCAGGAAGTATATTGCAGATCCTTCCCATGTTCTTCACCACGAGCCATTGGACTTGACGCCGAGTTTGACGTACCAAGAGATTCCGATTCAGATTTTGGATCGCACAGTTAGAGTTCTGAGGAACAAAGGGATCGGCATTGTTAAAGTCCTTTGTAGGAACCATTTGATCGAGGAGGCTACGTGGGAACCAGAGATTGAGATGAGAGAGAAGTATCCTGAGTTGTTCGTGCAGTGACGTCAATTTCGCGGACGAAATTCCTCTAAGGAGGGGAGATTGTAATAGCCGAGCCCGGTGTACGGTACGGTTTAAGCTTTACTTGTTATTTGGGTTTTGTGATTAGATGTTTAGAGTTGTGTTTTGGGCCATAGTATTATTGGTAATTGTTTTATTGAGGTATTAGTTGGTGTTGATTGTTCGTTTCAGCGTTTCGGATCTATTTTAGTTGATTTAGTACTGTTCATTGCCGAAGCAAGAGTGCACCCGCACTCTTAGAGGAGTGCCCCCGCGATGTACTATTCATGATTTTAGAGTTTGAAGGCCGTGGCATGACCGCACCCGCGGCAGTGCAAGGACCGCTCCCGCGGTGAGACCGCACCCGCGGTAATTGTAGCACCGCACCCGCGGTGTTCGTGCATGGATTTATTTTGGTTGGCCGTAAGCATAGCGCACCCGCGGTGCTTGTGTGACCGCACCCGCGGTGTAAGTATGGGCGAGATATTTAGTACCTTTTTGATTGAGTTGACTTCATTCCCTACCTTATCTTATCTTCTTTTCGAGATTTTCTCTCTTTTGGCAAGGGTTTTCTCCATTTTCAATTGCTTCCCACCTTTGATTCTTGGCTTTGTTTCGATTTCCGACTTGAGATCGACGTTCTCCGTGGTATAAGGAAGCTTGGGTAAGTCTTTGGTGCGATTCTATCATAGTTTTTGGAGATGAGTTGCTATAGGTTGATGTTTTGGTTGGTTTAATGGATTATTTTACTTGTATTTGTGGATATAGAGTTGATATTGGTGTTGTTTATGGATTATTGTTGTAGGTGGTGTACCAAGAGCTAAGTTTGAGGTGTTCTATTGGTTTGTAAGTGGAATTTCATCCCTTGTGCTCACATGATACTATATGTATTGTGTTTTAAAGGTTTCAAAGTGTTATTTCCTTCCATTGATCCATTGTTATGTATTGATTTCATTGATTATCTATTGGAGGTATTGTATATCTCACTATTGTTAAAGGGAATACAAGAGAAAATATGAGATTTCGAAACGACGGCCTTAAATGTTATTCAGAGTTCAAATGTTTTTATTGGATTGATTGAATCATAGTCAGAGCATTGCATGCAATTAGATGATCATCGACCATAGGCTTTTATCCCCTCACAGTTATCGGTATTTATATCGATGGGATATTTGCAACCACAGTCATAGATACTATTGATATCAATCCAACCATAGAAAAGAGAATACCATCGTATTGCTATCTATTGCTATTGCTATTGCTACAGTTATTGCTACAGTATTCATGTTTCAGAGTTGATGGTATTTATGATTTCAAAGCCATGTTTTACAGAATATACTATGTATCATTGCTATGTAAGAGTTCCACTTGCTGAGATTTATTCTCATTTCAGTTATTTCATGTGATGCAGATAAGAGTGACCGACCAGGACAGTGATCGTGGATGGGAGTCATATGCATGCACAAACTTAAGTTCATGGGCTTAAGAGTTCTATGAGTAACCCATACGACGCCTATGGAAAGCCCGTGAGTGACACCACTGTTAGAGTAGGTGCCCGTCGAGCCAAGTGTTGGCCGAGTGTTCACAATGAAACTCTATGAATAAGCAATCTTTATTTTAATAATATTTGAAATTATTATTTTGGCAAATCTTTATCTGTATACCCATGCTAGCTGCATAGATAAAGCCCTTGAATATACAAATAGTAGAAAGAATATGAGATGCTCATATGATGAGTATCATGAAACTCATATTTGTAATACTGTATATTCTAAACGGTTCCTAGTCGATTCAGCCGCCACTAAGAAGGATATAGGCCGCTCGAGTTAGAGACTAGTATCTGCGATGTGAGTACCATGTTTCATTGGTAGGGGACATTGTGATGTCCAAACATGCAGATAGGTGCTCCTTGTAGAGTGCACTGAACAACCCTCCATAAAAGGACTTTCCAAGTGGTTCTCACTTATCGAGTGGAAAAGTCCTGGTTTATGGTTGTACAGAATTAGTCCTTATGACCCGGGACAACATTGAGACTCTATGTGCTAGAATTACACTTTGACTTGTTTACCGACTCTCATGGGGTCATCAGGTGGCAAGGTTGGGTGTTCTGTCGAAACACATAGGAGTCGATGCATTGTAGTCGGGGATTCACCGCTTACCTTTGGGTATGGATATCCTATGTGTTATCATGTGTATGTAGATCGAAATCTCTGGCCAGAGTATGGTTGTAATTATGAAAGGTGTTTCATAGATTGCACCATCGATGCAACTACGACATGACACATAGTATCGATTCATTGACAACTCTCGATAAACCAATGGTTGTCGAATCGATCGGGATATATGAGTTGAAGGGACCGTACTGTGCGCTAACCATAATTGAATGGTTCTTGCAGGCACTATCATGTGATACCTAGGGAATCACGTAAGCGATGCTGCTAGGCGTTTAACGTGATTGGTTGGGTACTATCAGACTTGAGTTCTGACGTTCTTACTATCAAGGAGTTGATAAGTAAGAATGGAGCAATTGGGGTATGCTCGAATAAGGACATGTTTAGTCCGAATCACATGGAGATGTGAACCCACGGCTAGTTGTATCAATGAACCATTGAGGGCCACACAAGTACTAGCTTTGTAAATCCCGATGAGAAGTGAAAATAGTTCAATGTGTTGAACGGCTTATAAAGGAGTTTATAAGCGTAAGTAAAATTAGAAGTTTGACTTCTATAAAGGAGAAAATGGTTCAATGTGTTGAACGGCTTATAAATGTGTTTATAAGCGTAAAGAAAAATAGAAGTATGACTTCTATGAGAGAAATATAAATTTTAATTTATGAAAGTGTTCCTAGATTAAAATTTGGCCAAGTAAATAATGTAGTTGAAAATTGTGATTTTCATAAACATTATTGGGGACTAAATTAAATTAATTCAAGTGTTGAATTAATTAACCACTAGTAGACCTAGTAGAGTCTAAATAATTAAAATTAATTCAAGTGTTGAATTAATTAAATAATATTGAGTCTTGTAGAGCTCAATTAAAATAATTATTTAACTAGTGGGACTTGAATAAATTCAAGTAGTATTTAATTAATCTCAAATATGTTTGAGATAATTAAAATTTAGTCCATGGTTTTTAATGTGTTAAAAACCATATAATATATGTGAGACATGCTAGGGTTTGCATGCTTGGGAGGTGAAGAGTCTTGAATACTTTTGATTAAAAATTGCAAAGGCATACAACTTTTGTATCTAACTTTTTGCAACCCCAAGACTCAACTCTCCTCCTCATTCCAAACAACTTGGCCGAAAATTCTCCTCCCATTTTCTCTCCATTTTTCTCTTCTTGTGTGTTCTTCAATTTGTTGAGGAACACTACACTTCTCTTTGAAAAATCCTCACATTTTTCTAGTGCAAATTGTGAGGGGATCTACCTAGTTGGTGGTGGGCCTAATTTGAAGGAAAGCTTCAAGGATTTGGAGGAGAGCTTGTAGATTCATCTTCCATTCAAGAGCTTTGTTGCTAGTCAACAAAGTTGGAGCCACAATCAACTTTTAAAGTTGATAGGTAAAATTTTCTCAACACCCTATGCTTGAAAGTTGAGATTTTGTATATGTTTGCACAACTAGTACATGGTGTTCATTTTTGATAAATATTCTTGAAAAATTTCGGTTTTCATGATTAATAAAATATTTTGTGCTTCCGTTGCGATTTTGAACACCGTATATCGATCCCTTTCAACCACAGGGTGGCCAAGCCCACTGGGCCTAAGGGCCAAGTCACAAGATCGAGATAGCCTTGGGTCGATTGGGGCAGTTGGCCGTATGGGCGGTCCACTGGGCCTGTAATGGGTCGTTACATGGATTGACATTTTTATGGACTTTATTTTGGGGTTGCCTAGGACTAAGAAGGGGCGGGATTCTATTTTTGTTGTTGTGGATAGATTCTCTAAGATGGCACATTTTATAGCTTGTCATAAAACCGATGATGCTTCAAACATTGCGGATTTGTTCTTTAGAGAAGTCGTTAAGTTGCATGGCATGCCTAGGACTATTGTTTCCGGTCGCGATGCTAAATTCTTGAGTTACTTTTGGAAGACTTTATGGGCTAAACTTGGCACAAAATTGTTGTTTTCTACTATTTGTCATCCTCAAACGGATGAAAAAACTGAAGTTGTCAATAGAACTTTGGGAACACTTTTGCGTGCTATTCTTAAAAAGAACTTGGATTGACATTTCTATGGACTTTATTTTTGTTGTTGCCTAGGACTAAGAAGGGGCGGGATTCTATTTTTGTTTTTGTGGATAGAATCTCTAAGATGACACATTTTATAGCTTGTCATAAAACCGATGATGCTTCAAACATTGCGGATTTGTTCTTTAGAGAAGTCGCTAGGTTGCATGGCATGCCTAGGACTATTATTTCTGGTCGCGATGTTAAATTCTTGAGTTACTTTAAGAAGACTTTATGGGCTAACTTGGCACAAAATTGT
>NW_027330695.1:81922-100000 GCF_022965805.1 Primulina eburnea
GAGAAACAATAGTCCTTGCATGCCATGCAACCTAGCGACTCTCTAAAGAACAAATCCGTAATGTTGAAGCATCATCGGTTTCATGACAAGCTATAAATGTGCCATCTTAGAGAACATATCCACAATTACAAATAGAATCCCTCCTCTTCTTAGGCCTAGGCAACCCAACTAAAGTCCATAGAAATGTCAATCCAAGTTCTTTTTAAGAATAGCACGCAAAAGTGTTCCCAAAGTTTTATTGACAACTTCAGTTTGTCCATCTGTTTAAGAATGACAAGTAGTAGAAAACAACAATTTTGTGCCAAGTTTAGCCCATAAATTATTCCAAAAGTAACTCAAAAATTCAACATTGCGACGAGAAACAATAGTCCTAGGCATGCCATGCAACCTAGCGACTTCTCTAAAAACAAATCCGTAATGTTTGAAGCATCATCGGTTTCATGACAAGCTATAAAATGTGCCATCTTTGAGAATCTATCCACAACTACAAAATAGAATCCCTCCTCTCTTAGGCCTAGGAAACTCCAAAATAAGTCCAGAGAAATGTCAATCCAAGTTCTTTTTAAGAATAGCACGCAAAAGTGTTCCCAAAGTTCTATTGACAACTTCAGTTTGTCCATCCGTTTGAGGATGACAAGTAGTAGAAAACAACAATTTTGTGCCAAGTTTGGCCCATAAATTATTCCAAAAGTAACTCAAAAATCTAACATTGCGACGAGAAACAATAGTCCTAGGCATGCCATGCAACCTAGCGACTTCTCTAAAGAACAAATCCGTAATATTTGAAGCATCATCGGTTTCATGACAAGCTATAAAATGTGCCATCTTTGAGAATCTATCCACAACTACAAAATAGAATCCCTCCTCTTCTTAGGCCTAGGAAACTCTAAAATAAAGTCCAGAGAAATGTCAATCTAAGTTCTTTTTAAGAATAGCACGCAAAAGTGTTCCCAAAGTTCTATTGACAACTTCAGTTTGTCCATCCGTTTGAGGATGACAAGTAGTAGAAAACAACAATTTTGTGCCAAGTTTAGCCCATAAATTATTCCAAAAGTAACTCAAAAATCTAACATTGCGACGAGAAACAATAGTCCTAGGCATGCCATGCAACATAGCGACTTCTCTAAAGAACAAATCCGCAATGTTTGAAGCATCATCGGTTTTATGACAAGCTATAAAATGTGCCATCTTAGAGAATCTATCCACAACAACCCCAAAATAAAGTCCATAGAAATGTCAATCCAAGTTCTTTTTAAGAATAGCACGCAAAAGTGTTCCAAAGTTTTATTGACAACTTCAGTTTGTCCACCTGTTTGAGGATGACAAGTAGTAGAAAACAACAATTTTGTGCCAAGTTTGGCCCATAAATTATTCCAAAAGTAACTCAAAAATTTAACATTGCGACGAGAAACAATAGTCCTAGGCATGCCATGCAACCTAGCGACTTCTCTAAAGAACAAATCCGTAATGTTTGAAGCATCATTGGTTTCATGACAAGCTATAAAATGTGACATCTTAGAGAATCTATCCACAACTACAAAAATAGAATCCCTCCTCTTCTTAGGCCTAGGCAACCCCAACTAAAGTCCATAGAAATGTCAATCCAAGTTCTTTTTAAGAATAGCACGCAAAAGTGTTCCCAAAGTTTTATTGACAACTTTAGTTTGTCCATCTGTTTGAGAATGACAAGTAGTAGAAAACAACAATTTTGTGCCAAGTTTAGCCCATAAATTATTCCAAAAGTAACTCAAAAATTTAACATTGCGACGAGAAACAATAGTCCTAGGCATGCCATGCAACCTAGCGACTTCTCTAAAGAACAAATCCGTAATGTTTGAAGCATCATCGGTTTCATGACAAGCTATAAAATGTGCCATCTTTGAGAATCTATCCACAACTACAAAAATAGAATCCCTCCTCTTCTTAGGCCTAGGCAACTCCAAAATAAAGTCCAGATAGCCAATCCAAGTTCTTTTTAAGAATAGCATGCAAAAGTGTTCCCAAAGTTCTATTGACAACTTCAGTTTGTCCACCCGTTTGAGGATGACAAGTAGTAGAAAACAACAATTTTGTGCCAAGTTTAGCCCATAAATTATTCCAAAAGTAACTCAAAATATAACATTGCGACGAGAAACAATAGTCCTAGGTATGCCATGCAACCTAGCGACTTCTCTAAAGAAAAAATCCGTAATGTTTGAAGCATCATCGGTTTTATGACAAGCTATAAAATGTGCCATATTAGAGAATCTATCCACAACAACCCCAAAATAAAGTCCATAGAAATGTCAATCCAAGTTCTTTTTAAGAATAGCACGCAAAAGTGTTCCCAAAGTTATATTGACAACTTCAGTTTGTCCATCTGTTTGAGGATGACAAGTAGTAGAAAACAACAATTTTGTGCCAAGTTTAGCCCATAAATTATTCCAAAAGTAACTCAAAAATATAACATTGTGACGAGAAACAATAGTCCTAGGTATGCCATGCAACCTAGCGACTTCTCTAAAGAACAAATCCGTATGTTTGAAGCATCATCGGTTTCATGACAAGCTATAAAATGTGCCATCTTAGAGAATCTATCCTCAACTACAAATATAGAATCCCTCCTCTTCTTAGGCCTAGGCAACTGCAAAATAAAGTCCAGAGAAATGTCAATCCAAGTTCTTTTTAAGATAGCACGCAAAGTGTTCCCAAAGTTCTATTGACAACTTCAGTTTGTCCATCCGTTTGAGGATGACAAGTAGTAGAAAACAACAATTTTGTGCCAAGTTTAGCCCATAAATTATTCCAAAAGTAACTCAAAAATAAACATTACGACGAGAAACAATAGTCCTAGGTATGCCATGCAACCTAGCGACTTCTCTAAAGAAAAAATCCGTAATGTTTGAAGCATCATCGGTTTTATGACAAGCTATAAAATGTGCCATATTAGAGAATCTATCCACAACAACCCCAAAATAAAGTCCATAGAAATGTCAATCCAAGTTCTTTTTAAGAATAGCACGCAAAAGTGTTCCCAAAGTTATATTGACAACTTCAGTTTGTCCATCTGTTTGAGGATGACAAGTAGTAGAAAACAACAATTTTGTGCCAAGTTTAGCCCATAAATTATTCCAAAAGTAACTCAAAATATAACATTGTGACGAGAAACAATAGTCCTAGGTATGCCATGCAACCTAGCGACTTCTCTAAAGAACAAATCCGTAATGTTTGAAGCATCATCGGTTTCATGACAAGCTATAAATGTGCCATCTTAGAAAATCTATCCTCAACTACAAATATTGAATCCCTCCTCTTCTTAGGCCTAGGCAACTGCAAAATAAAGTCCAGAGAAATGTCAATCCAAGTTCTTTTTAAGAATAGCACGCAAAAGTGTTCCCAAAGTTCTATTGACAACTTCAGTTTGTCCATCCGTTTGAGGATGACAAGTAGTAGAAAACAACAATTTTGTGCCAAGTTTAGCCCATAAATTATTCCAAAGTAACTCAAAAATCTAACATTGCGACGAGAAACAATAGTCCTAGGCATGCCACCCAACCTAGCGACTTCTCTAAAGAACAAATCCGCAATGTTTGAAGCATCATCGGTTTTATGACAAGCTATAAAATGTGCCATCTTAGAGAATCTATCCACAACAACCCCAAAATAAAGTTCATAGAAATGTCAATCCAAGTTCTTTTTAAGAATAGCACGCAAAAGTGTTCCCAAAGTTATATTGACAACTTCAGTTTGTCCATCCGTTTGAGGATGACAAGTAGTAGAAAACAACAATTTTGTGCCAAGTTTAGCCCATAAATTATTCCCAAAGTAACTCAAAAATTTAACATTGCGACGAGAAACAATAGTCCTTGGCATGCCATGCAACCTAGCGACTTCTCTAAAGAACAAATCCGTAATGTTTGAAGCATCATCGGTTTCATGACAAGCTATAAAATGTGCCATCTTAGAGAACATATCCACAATTACAAAAAAAATCCCTACTCTTCTTAGGCCTAGGCAACCCCAACTAAAGTCCATAGAAATGTCAATCCAAGTTCTTTTTAAGAATAGCACGCAAAAGTGTTCCCAAAGTTTTATTGACAACTTCAGTTTGTCCATCTGTTTAAGAATGACAAGTAGAAAACAACAATTTGTGCCAAGTTTAGCCCATAAATTATTCCAAAAGTAACTCAAAAATTCAACATTGCGACGAGAAACAATAGTCCTAGGCATGCCATGCAACCTAGCGACTTCTCTAAAGAACAAATCCGTAATGTTTGAAGCATCATCGGTTTCATGACAAGCTATAAAATGTGCCATCTTTGAGAATCTATCCACAACTACAAAAATAGAATCCCTCCTCTTCTTAGACCTAGGCAACTCCAAAATAAAGTCCAGAGAAATGTCAATCCAAGTTCTTTTTAAGAATAGCACGCAAAAGTGTTCCCAAAGTTCTATTGACAACTTCAGTTTGTCCATCCGTTTGAGGATGACAAGTAGTAGAAAACAACATTTTGTGCCAAGTTTGGCCCATAAATTATTCAAAAGTAACTCAAAAATCTAACATTGCGACGAGAAACAATAGTCCTAGGCATGCCATGCAACCTAGCGACTTCTCTAAAGAACAAATCCGTAATATTTGAAGCATCATCGGTTTCATGACAAGCTATAAAATGTGCCATCTTAGAGAATCTATCCACAACAACCCCAAAATAAAGTTCATAGAAATGTCAATCCAAGTTCTTTTTAAGAATAGCACGCAAAAGTGTTCCCAAAGTTATATTGACAACTTCAGTTTGTCCATCCGTTTGAGGATGACAAGTAGTAGAAAACAACAATTTTGTGCCAAGTTTAGCCCATAAATTATTCCAAAAGTAACTCAAAAATCTAACATTGCGACGAGAAACAATAGTCCTAGGCATGCCATGCAACATAGCGACTTCTCTAAAGAACAAATCCGCAATGTTTGAAGCATCATCGGTTTTATGACAAGCTATAAAATGTGCCATCTTAGAGAATCTATCCACAACAACCCCAAAATAAAGTCCATAGAAATGTCAATCCAAGTTCTTTTTAAGAATAGCACGCAAAAGTGTTCCCAAAGTTTTATTGACAACTTCAGTTTGTCCACCTGTTTGGGAT
Source organism: Primulina eburnea (assembly GCF_022965805.1). Classification (NCBI taxonomy): domain Eukaryota; kingdom Viridiplantae; phylum Streptophyta; class Magnoliopsida; order Lamiales; family Gesneriaceae; genus Primulina; species Primulina eburnea. Next base: position 87,041 of record NW_027330695.1, read on the forward strand.
GAAAAGTAGTAGAAACAACAATTTTGTGCCAAGTTTGGCCCATAAATTATTCCAAAAGTAACTCAAAAATTTAACATTGCGACGAGAAACAATAGTCCTAGGCATGCCATGCAACCTAGCGACTTCTCTAAAGAACAAATCCGTAATGTTTGAAGCATCATTGGTTTCATGACAAGCTATAAAATGTGACATCTTAGAGAATCTATCCACAACTACAAAAATAGAATCCCTCCTCTTCTTAGGCCTAGGCAACCCCAACTAAAGTCCATAGAAATGTCAATCCAAGTTCTTTTAAGAATAGCACGCAAAAGTGTTCCCAAAGTTTTATTGACAACTTCAGTTTGTCCATCTGTTTGAGAATGACAAGTAGTAGCAAACAACAATTTTGTGCCAAGTTTAGCCCATAAATTATTCCAAAAGTAACTCAAAAATTTAACATTGCGACGAGAAACAATAGTCCTAGGCATGCCATGCAACCTAGCGACTTCTCTAAAGAACAAATCCGTAATGTTTGAAGCATCATCGGTTTCATGACAAGCTATAAAATGTGCCATCTTTGAGAATCTATCCACAACTACAAAAATAGAATCCCTCCTCTTCTTAGGCCTAGGCAACTCCAAAATAAAGTCCAGATAAATGCCAATCCAAGTTCTTTTTAAATAGCATGCAAAAGTGTTCCCAAAGTTCTATTGACAACTTCAGTTTGTCCACCCGTTTGAGGATGACAAGTAGTAGAAAACAACAATTTTGTGCCAAGTTTAGCCCATAAATTATTCCAAAAGTAACTCAAAAATATAACATTGCGACGAGAAACAATAGTCCTAGGTATGCCATGCAACCTAGCGACTTCTCTAAAGAAAAAATCCGTAATGTTTGAAGCATCATCGGTTTCATGACAAGCTATAAATGTGCCATCTTTGAGAATCTATCCACAACTACAAAAATAGAATCCCTCCTCTTCTTAGGCCTAGGCAACTCCAAAATAAAGTCCAGATAAATGCCAATCCAAGTTCTTTTTAAGAATAGCATGCAAAAGTGTTCCCAAAGTTCTATTGACAACTTCAGTTTGTCCACCCGTTTGAGGATGACAAGTAGTAGAAAACAACAATTTTGTGCCAAGTTTAGCCCATAAATTATTCCAAAAGTAACTCAAAAATATAACATTGCGACGAGAAACATGTTAGAGTAGGTGCCCGTCGAGCCAAGTGTTGGCCGAGTGTTCACAATGAAACTCTATGTATAAGCAATCTTTATTTTAATAATATTTGAAATTATTATTTTGGCAAATCTTTATCTGTATACCCATGCTAGCTGCATAGATAAAGCCCTTGAATATACAAATAGTAGAAAGAATATGAGATGCTCATATGATGAGTATCATGAAACTCATATTTGTAATACTGTATATTCTAAACGGTTCCTAGTCGATTCAGCCGCCACTAAGAAGGATATAGGCCGCTAGAGTTCGAGACTAGTATCTGCGATGTGAGTACCATGTTTCATTGGTAGGGGACATTGTGATGTCCGAACATGCAGATAGGTGCACCTTGTAGAGTGCACTGAACAACCCTCCATAAAAGGACTTTCCAAGTGGTTCTCACTTATCGAGTGGAAATGTCCTAGTTTATGGTTGTACAGAATTAGTCCTTATGACCCGGGACAACATTGAGACTCTATGTGCTAGAATTACACTTTGACTTGTTTACCGACTCTTATGGGGTCATCAGGTGGCAAGGTTGGGTGTTCTGTCGAAACACATAGGAGTCGATGCATTGTAGTCGGGGATTCACCGCTTACCTTCGGGTATGGATATCCTATGTGTTATCATGTGGTAGATCGAAATCTCTGGCCAGAGTATGGTTGTAATTATGAAAGGTGTTTCATAGATTACACCATCGATGCAACTACGACATGACACATAGTATCGATTCATTGACAACTCTCGATAAACCAATGGTTGTCGAATCGATCGGGATATATGAGTTGAAGGGACCGTACTGTACGCTAACCATAATTGAATGGTTCTTGCAGGCACTATCATGTGATACCTAGGGAATCACGTAAGCGATGCTGCTAGGCGTTTAACGTGATTGGTTGGGTACTATCAGACTTGAGTTCTGACGTTCTTACTATCAAGGAGTTGATAAGTAAGAATGGAGCAATTGGGGTATGCTCGAATAAGGACATGTTTAGTCCGAATCACATGGAGATGTGAACCCACGGCTAGTTGTATCAATGAACCATTGAGGGCCACACAAGTACTAGCTTTGTAAATCCCGATGAGAAGTAAAAATAGTTCAATGTGTTGAACGGCTTATAAAGGAGTTTATAAGCGTAAGGAAAATTAGAAGTATGACTTCTATAAAGGAGAAAATAGTTCAAAGTGTTGAACGACTTATAAATGAGTTTATAAGTGTAAAAAAAAATAGAAGTATGACTTCTATGAGAGAAATGTAAATTTTGATTTATGGAAGTGTTCCTAAATTAAAATTTGGCCAAGAGAATAATGTAATTGAAAATTGTGATTTTCATAAACATTATTATGGACTAAATAAATTAATTCAAGTGTTGAATTAATTAGACACTAGTGGACCTAGTAGAGTCCAAATAATTAAATTAATTCAAGTGTTGGATTAATTAAATAATATTGAGTCTTGTAGAGCTCAATTAAAATAATTATTTAAACTAGTGGGACTTGAGTAAATTCAAGTAATATTTAATTTGTCTCAAATATGTTTGAGATAGTTAAATTTAGTCTATGGTTTTTTATTTGATAGAAAACTATATTATATAATGAATGCATGGGAGGTGAAGAGTTGGGGAATACTTTTGAATAAAATATTGGCATGGCATGCCACTTTTTGGATCAACTTTTTGCAACCCCAAGAGAACTCTTCCCTCCTCCATTCCACTCCATATGGCCGAAACTTCCATCCAAAAACTCTCTCAAGTTTTTCTCTCCATTTTGTGTTCTTGAATTGTTTAAGAACACACACTTCTCTTTGAAAAATCCTCACATTTTTCTAGTGCAAATTGTGAGGGGATCTACCTAGTTGGTGGTGGGCCTAATTTGAAGGAAAGATTCAAGAAGAAAGGAGGAGAGCTTGTAGATTCATCTTCCATTCAAGAGCTAAGGTGTTTACACCTTAGTTGGAGCCATAAAATCAATCCTTGTGATTGATAGGTAATTTTCTCAACACCCTATGCTTGAAAGTTGAGATTTTTGTATATGTTTGCACAACTAGTACATGGTGTTCAATTTTAAGAAAAATTTATACCAAAATTTCGGTTTTCATGTTTTGAAAACACTTTTGTGCTTCCGTTGCGATTTTGAACACCGTATATCGATCCCTTTCAAGTGGTATCAAGAGCTAAGGTTACTAGTTTTTGTGCAACATATACAAGATATTATATTGAGGGCGATTTCTAACCGTTTGAGATGAAAATTTGCAACAAAACCGAGGCCTTCTTGTGGGGAATTTCGGGCAGCATGTTGCTGCCCGTTTCGGGCAGCTCGGGCTGCCCGAGGGCTGCCCATTTCGGGCAGCAAGGGCAGCCCGAGGGGCTGCCCGAACAGCCCCTAAAGTTTAATAAAAAAAAAAAATTTTTGCATGTTGGCCGGAATGTTGGCCGGTATCCGGCGACGGAACTCCGGCGACGGCGATGACGACTAGGGTTTCCAAAAGTGTTTTGGAATATCAAAGTGTCATGGGCCTTGAGTTGTTGGGTCATTAGATGGTCAACATATTTGTGAATTTTAAATGGGCCAAAATGTTTTTGGTGAAAAATAAGTTTTTGGGCCCTTAAGTTTAAAATTACAAAAGTTGCAAATTTTTCTCATAAAATAAATAATTGAAGTTGGACTTTAATTATTTATAGTAAATTGTGATTTATAAGAAATTCGGTTATAAATAAATTAATTGGAAAGTAGACAAAGGTGTTTGTATACTTTGTTAATTTAGTTTATAATCGTGGCGGTTAGTGATTGGATCAAGATATATAATATTGGATCAATTAATTATAGTGATAATTAATTGATGGTGTATGATATGTGATATTATGCATGAAGGATGATCAAAAGCCCAAGCCCAATTTGCTAGGTGTATGCTAGGATATGTTGTATGATTGTAATAATTATCAATTTCAAGTGGGCTTGGTTTATGGCCCGTTCCCACCCCCCATGAGATGTATCCCTATGTGCCATGGATATTTAATTGTAAATATTAGAATAGTGGAAGATCAAGATTGGAAGATGGTGGCCTTGGTGATTATGAAGATCGAAGACATGTATATTGGATGTGCTAATGTAATAGTATAGTTGCATTGCATCCCGTGCATTTACCCTAGGATTGGACCTAGGCCCGTGTTTGGCTCACACGGGCCATTAGTACTTGGGGCGATTGATCATCCTTGTATTGTTTTCTATTTATGATATATGCATGATATGTTATAAATAATGAGTATGTGCGTTATTATTATTATAATAACAAAGTTGCATGAATCCGGCAAACATACGATCAAACATGGCGAGCTTTTAAAATAAAATTAATGATGAGACCTTTCAAAATTAAAAAACCCTCATTTTGAATAAGATTCAAAATTAATATCAAGCCCGAAAAGGGGAATTATAAATTTGTTTATAATTTCCTTGTCTTCCATCGACAATGGGTGCATGATGAACGCTACCCGTACTCGGGGCTCGGCTCATATTTTGGGGGGGCCCTGGGTGCCGGAAAGCTGTGACATCCATTGACATGGTGATGTGAACTACGTGGAACTCCCATGATTTCGGCTCATATTATTGAGGGAACTCATGGCGACCGTCCATTAAGGTTCAACATCGATGGGTAAGGCTTGACACGTGAAGATGAACGACGTCATATTATTGGGTCCTAATCAAACGTGAGACAAAAGTTTACGTTAAGGGTTGCATTGTGATGCAATTGGAAACTACCTTTTAGGAATTGTGATTGGCTGATATTATTCGGGATCATAATTCGCTAATTGGACCTTACGTACCTACTGAGGAAAGGAGTTTCCCGTTTTCACTAGAGGGTAGTGAAAAATGTCAAAACAGTGGGAGTAAATATTTATAAAGTTAAAGTCCATACTTTATATCTTACCAAATATTTTAAATAGTCATCAACATTTATCTGTTTTACTTTTCAGTACAAATTTTGACAATGTCTTCGATTCGCAATCCGATATCTGCAATACTCGACAAACACATGTTAACCGGACCTAATTACCTCACTTGGCTAAGAAACCTAAAAATCGTCTTGAATTCGGAAAGGGTAACATATACACTAACTCAGTCGCCCCCTGTTGAGGCTCGACTGACTGCAATCCTGAGGAATTGCAGGCTTACAAGGAATGGTGTGACCATGACTTGATAGCCAGGTGTTATATGCTGACTTCTATGAATGATGAGCTACAGAGGCGTTTTGAGGGTGCAAAGAGTGCTGCTGACATTCATTTGCATCTCAAAGAGCTCTTTGGAGAGCAAACGCGTCCTCTTAGGCATGCTACCGTCAAGGAGCTGATCACTTTGCGCATGCGAGAGGGGACCTCGGTCCATGAGCATGGCCTAAAGGTGATCGGGCTCGTGGACAAGCTCGTTGGCATGGATCTGATCCTGCCTTCGGAGTTGACCACCGACATGTTGCTGTTATCGCTGCCTAGCTCATTTGATCCTTTTGTGGTGAACTTCAACATGAACAAGATGGAACCGACCCTTGAGGAGTTGGTGAACATGCTTGTTACGTTTGAATCCACCATCAAGAAAGAAAGTTGGTTCTTTATGTGGGTTCTTCATCTGGTACGAAGATTGATCCACATGGGAAGGGAAAGAAGAGTTCTTTCCAACGTGCCGAGAAGAACGTGCCCTTGTTGAGGCAATCTCCGAACCCTGTTGAGGCAGCCAGACCAGTTAAGGCTGACAAGACTAATGATGTATGTCATCACTGCAAGAAGCCTGGACATTGGAGGCGTAATTGCAAAGAATATCTTGCCCAGAAGTGTTCTGGAAACGGTATGTTCTAAATTTAAGTAAACATTTTAATTAACTCTACTTCTTGGGTATTAGATACCGGTTGTGACTCACATCTCTGTAATGGGTTACAGTGGTGATGGGAAGAAGTAGGAATCCTAAGGAAGGTGTGACCTTCTTGAGGATGGGCAATGGAGCAAGAGTTGCTGCCAAGGCTATTAAGGATGTTTACTTATTGTTGAACAATGACTTTAAGTTAATTTTAAGAGATGTTTTGTTTGTACCTGTTTGGTGTAAAACATTGTTTCCATTTCTATTGTGATAAAATGGATATTCTTGTTTATTTAGCAAAGGTGTTTGCAACATTTACAAGAATGAATGTTTAATTGGTACTTGAGAACTTGAAAACGATCTCTATAACTTAAAAGTAAAAGATATTCTACTAAATGTCCATTCAAAGGCAGATACCATATGAGATATGGATGGGTAAGCCTCCCAAATATTCTTATCTTAGAATGGGGAGCCCTGCTTATGTGAAGCAGGTAAGTGGGTAAATTGGATTGTTGATCCATTTTATGTTACTTTGTGGGATATCCAAGGAATTAAGTTGGATATCATTTCTATCATCCCCAAGAAACAAAAGTGTTTGTTTCTAGGAATGCAACCTTTTTGGGAAAAGGATTTTCTATTGGATAGAAAAGGGAGATGATAGAACTCGAAGAGGTTCGAGAGAAACCCACAATTATGGAACCCACACCCGATGAGCCAAGAGAGGAGATACAAGCTCCTAAAAGATCCGAGAGACTCTCGAGACCACCTATGAGGTATGGTCAGCTTCTTGAAGAGGGCCATGATGAGCCTAACCATGGATGTGATCCAAGGACCTTCAAGGAAGCGTTATCGGATGCCGATTCATCCAAGTGGCTGAAGCAATGGAATCTGAGATGAATTCCATGCATTCGAACCAAGTGTAGGATCTTGTGGATCCACCTGTGGGAACTGTTCCCATAGGGACTTGGGGCGGATGGGAAGGTATTGACTTTCAAGGCGCGATTGGTGGCAAAAGGATGTACTCAAAGACAAGGAGTTGACTTTGAGGAAACCTTTTCCCAGTCGTAATGTTCAAGTCCATAAGGATTTTGCTAGCCATAGCTGCATGGTATGACTATGAGATATGGCAGATGGATGTTAAGACAGTCTTTCTTAATGGGGATTTTAAGAAAGTGATTTACATGTCTCAACCTGAAGGGTTTACATCTATCGGAAGTGAGCATATGGTATGTAAACTTCAGAGATCTATTTATGATCTAAAGCAGGCATCAAGGAGTTGGAACCTCAGATTCGACAGTACAATCAAATAGTTTGATTTACTAAGAATCATGAGGGACCCTATGTGTATAAGAAGGTCAGTGGGAGTGTTGTGACATTCCTGGTGTTATATGTTGATAACATTCTACTCATTGGGAAATGATGTAGGAATGTTGCAATCAACAAAGATATGGTTAGCGAGTAAGTTCTCGATGAAGGACTTGGGTGAAGCATCTTTTGTATTGGGATACAGATCTATTGAGATAGATCGAAAAGATGACTTGGTCTCAGTCCACATACATGATACCATCGTGAAGCGGTTCTCGATGGATGCGTCCTTGAGAGGACATCTACCAATGTGTCATGGCGTGTCCCTATCCAAGTCTGTCTCTGAGACTGATGCAGAGATAGTGACGATGACACGCATTCCGTATGCTTCGGCAATTGGTAATATCATGTATGGGATGATATCTACACGTCCTGACATGGCGTTTTCACTATGTGTAGTGAAAAGATATCAATCGAACCCCGTCTTCCACAACTAGAAAGCTGTGAAAGACATCCTCAAGTTGTTGAGAAGGACCAATAAGTTGTTCTTGGTCTATGTGAAAGCGGACCGGTTACGGAGGCCGGAAACGCAACGGAAGTCAAAAATAAATTTTATAGCTCAAAAATTTCGGCCCCCACATTTATTTGTGTAATATTTACAAACAACACCAAAACATACATAGGGTGTTAGAAATTTCATTACCTATCAACTTCAAGAAGTTGATGATGGCACCAACTTTGTTGTGAACAACAAAGCTCTTCAAATGGAAGACAAGTCTACAAGCTCACCTTTTCCTCTTCAAGAATTAGGCCCACCACTTAGCTATGTAAATCCCCTCTTGATTTGCACTAGAAAATCAAAAGGATTTTTCAAGGAGAAATTTTGTTCTCAACAAATTGAAGAACACAATGAAGAAAAATTTGAGAGAGAAGAGGGAAGAAGTTTCGGCCAAGAGGAGGAGGGAATGAGGGAGTGAAGTCTTGACTTGGGTGTGGGAAAAGTTGGGAGACAAAAGTTGCATGCTTTTGAATTTTTTAATAAAAAGTATTCCACACCTCTTCACCTCCCAAGCATGCAAACCCTAGCATGTCATGCATATATAATATGGTTTTTAACACATTAAAAACCATGGACTAAATTTTAATTATCTCAAACACATTTGAGATTAATTAAATACTACTTGAATTTATTCAAGTCCCACTAGTTAAATAATTATTTTAATTGAGCTCTACTAGACTCAATATTATTAATTCAACACTTGAATTATATTTAATTATTTGGACTCTACTAGGTCCACTAGTGTTTAATTAATTCAACACTTGAATTAATTTAATTTAGTCCCCAATAATGTTTATGAAAATCACAATTTTCAACTACATTATTTACTTGGCCAAATTTTAATCTTAGGAACACTTCCATAAATTAAAATTTATATTTCTCTCTTAGAAGTCAAACTTCTATTTTTCTTAACGCTTATAAACACATTTATAAGCCGTTCAACACATTGAACTATTTTACTTCTCATCGGGATTTACTAAGCAAGTACTTGTGTGGCCCTCAATGGTTCATTGATACAACTAGCCGTGGGTTCACATCTCTATGTGATTCGGACTAAACATGTCCTTATTCGAGCATACCCCAATTGCTCCATTCTTACTTATCAACTCCTTGATAGTAAGAACGTCAGAACTCAAGTCTGATAGTACCCAACCAATCACGTTAAACGCCTAGCAGCATCGCTTACGTGATTCCCTAGGTATCACATGATAGTGCCTGCAAGAACCATTCAATTATGGTTAGCGTACAGTACGGTCCCTTCAACTCATATATCCCGACCGATTCGACAACTATTGGTTTATCGAGAGTTGTCAATGAATCGATACTATGTGTCATGTTGTGGTTGCATCGATGGTGTAATCTATGAAACCCCTTTCATAATTACCACCATACTCTGATCAGAGATTTCAACCCACACATACATGAAAAACACATAGGATATCCATACCCGTAGGTAAGCGGTGAATCCCCGACTACAATGCATCGACTCCTATATGTTTCGCCATAACACCCAATCTTGCCACCTAAAGACCCCATAAGAGTCGGTAAACAAGTCAAAGTGAAACGCTAGCACATAGAGTCTCAATGTTGTCCCGGGTCATAAGGACTAATGGTGTACAACCATAAACCAGGACTTTTCCACTCGATAAGTGAGAACCACTTGGAAAGTCCTTTTATGGAGGGTTGTTCAGTGCACTCTACCAGGAGCACCTATCTGCATGCTCGGACATCACAATGTCCCCTACCAATGAAACATGGTACTCACATCGCAGATACTAGTCTCTAACTCGAGCGGCCTTTATCCTTCTTAGTGGCGGCTGAATCGACTAGGAACGGTTTAGAATATACAGTATTCCAAATATGAGTTTCATGATACTCATCATATGAGCATCTCATATTCTTTCTACTATTTGTATATTCAAGGACTTTATCTATGCAACAAGCATGGGTATAAAGATAAAGATGCGCCAAATTAATAAATTGAAATATTATTAAAATAAAGATCGTTTATACAAAGAGTTTCATCGTGAACAGTCGGCCAACACTTGGCTCGACGTGCACCTACTCTAACAATCTCCCACTTGCACTAGAGCCAACTACCCATATACTTTAGACCCATTGATTCGCGATGCTTCTCGAATGATGGTCCTGGTAAAGGCTTGGTTAGTGGATCAGCAACATTATCTGCGGAGCCGACTTTGTCGATCGACACTTCTCCTCGTTCCACGATCTCTCTGAGGATGTGGTACTTTCTCAATACATGTTTGGACTTCTGATGAGACCTCGGCTCCTTCGCCTGAGCTATGGCTCCCGTGTTGTCGCACATCACCGGGATAGGAGCAACTCCATTTGGAATGACGCCCAACTCTTGGACGAAATTCCTAATCCAAACAGCCTCCTTTGCTGCAGCCGATGCAGCAATGTATTCTGCCTCAGTGGTGGAATCCGCAGTACTGTCTTGCTTGGAACTCTTCCAAGAGACAGCACCACCATTGAGCATGAATATGAATCCGGAGGTTGACTTCGAGTCATCAACATCGCTTTGGAAGCTAGAGTCGGTATAGCCTTCCAATTTTAGTTCTCCACCCCCATAGACCAAGAACAACTTATTGGTCCTTCTCAAATACTTGAGGATGTCTTTCACAGCTTTCCAGTGTGGAAGACCAGGGTTGGATTGATATCTACTCACTACACTTAGTGCAAATGCCACGTCAGGACGTGTAGATATCATCCCATACATGATACTACCAATAGCCGAAGCATACGGAATTCGTGTCATCGCCGCTATCTCTGCATCAGTCTTGGGAGACATAGACTTGGATAGGGACACGCCATGACACATTGGTAGATGTCCTCTCTTGGACTCATCCATCGAGAACCGCTTCACGATGGTATCAATGTATGTGGACTGGGTGAGACCAAGCAATCTTTTTGATCTATCTCTATAGATCTGTATTCCCAATACAAAAGATGCTTCACCCAAGTCCTGCATTGAGAACTTACTTGCTAACCATATCTTTGTTGATTGCAACATTCCTACATCATTCCCAATGAGTAGAATGTCATCAACATAAAGAACAAGGAATGTCACAGCACTCCCACTGACCTTCTTATACACACAGGGTTCCTCAGGATTCTTAGTAAAACCAAACTCTTTGATTGTACTATCGAATCTGAGGTTCCAGCTCCTAGATGCCTGCTTAAGACCATAAATAGATCTTTGAAGTTTGCATACCATATGCTCACTTCCGATAGATGTAAACCCTTCAGGTTGAGACATGTAAATCTCTTCCTTAATATCCCCATTAAGGAAGGCAGTCTTGACATCCATCTGCCATATCTCATAGTCATACCATGCAGCTATGGCTAGCAAAATCCTAATGGACTTGAACATCGCAACTGGAGAAAAGGTTTCCTCATAGTCAACACCTTGCCTTTGAGTATACCCTTTTGCTACCAGTCGCGCCTTGAAGGTCAATACCTTCCCATCCGCCCCAAGTTTCCTCTTGTAAATCCATTTACACCCTATGGGAACAATTCCCTCAGGTGGATCCACGAGATTCCACACTTGGTTCGAATGCATGGAATTCATCTCAGACTCCATTGCTTCAAGCCATTTGGATGAATCGGCATCAGATAACGCTTCCTTGAAGGTCCTTGGATCACATCCAAGATTAGGCTCATCATGGCCCTCTTCAAGAAGCAGACCATACCTCACAGGTGGTCTCGAGACTCTCTCGGTTCTTCTAGGAGCTTGTATCTCCTCACTTGGCTTCTCGGGTGTGGGTTCTACAACTGTGGGTGTCTCTCGAACCTCTTCGAGTTCTATCATCTCGCCTTTTCTATCCAATAGAAATTCCTTTTCCAAAAAGGTTGCGTTCCTAGAAACAAACACCTTTGTTTCTTGGGGATGATAGAAGTAATATCCAATTGAATTCTTTGGATATCCCACAAAGTAGCATAAAATGGATCGACTATCCAATTTATCTCCCACTGTCTGCTTCACATAAGCAGGACACCCCCATATTCTTAGATAAGAATACTTGGGAGGCTTACCCATCCATATCTCATATGGAGTCTTGTCAATTGCCTTTGTATGGACATTGTTCAACAACATTGCCGCTGTTTCAAGCGCATATCCCCAAAAGGATGGCGGCAACTCTGTGAACCCCATCATAGACCGAACCATGTCCATCAAAGTCCGGTTACGACGCTCCGAAACACCATTCAACTGTGGTGTAGCGGGCGGAGTCCACTGCGAGAGAATCCCATTCTCTCTAAGATACTCTTGGAACTCGGCACTCAAGTACTCACCACCTCGATCCGATCGAAGTGTCTTGATGCTTCGTCCCAATTGCTTCTCTACTTCACTTCTGAATTCTTTGAACCTTTCAAAGGCTTCAGACTTGTATTTCATCAAATACACATACCCATACCTCGAATGGTCATCGGTAAAGGTGATGAAGTAGGCATGTCCATGCTTAGTGGTGATGCTAAGCGGACCGCACACATCGGTATGGATCAAATCCAATAACCCTTTGGCTCGCTCCGCATGGCCCTTAAAGGGAATTTTGGTCATCTTTCCTTTCAGACAGGATTCACAAGTCGTGAGAGCGTTAATATCAGACATATCAAACATGCCAACTCCCACTAGCTTGTTCATCCTTCTTAGGGATATATGACCTAATCGAGCATGCCATAATTGTGCCGAATTAAGAGTATCTTGTTTGCGCTTATTTGTTGTTGTTATCGTTTGGACATTGTTAAGTGGAATATCTTTTAATTTTAAGGTGTAGAGATTGTTTTCAAGTTCACCGGTACCAACTAAACATTCATTCTTGTAAATATTGCAAACACCTTTGCCAAATAAACAAGAATATCCATCAATATCAAGCATAGAAATGGAAATAATGTTTTTAACCAAGTCTGGTACATACAAAACATCTCTTAAAACCAAATTAAAATCATTGTTCAAACATAAATAAACATCTCCTATGGCTTTGGCAGCAACCCTTGCTCCATTGCCCATCCTCAGGAAGGTCTCACCCTCTCGGAG
>NW_027330696.1:0-111719 GCF_022965805.1 Primulina eburnea
CCCAAAATAAAGTCCATAGAAATGTCAATCCAAGTTCTTTTTAAGAATAGCACGCAAAAGTGTTCCCAAAGTTCTATTGACAACTTCAGTTTGTCCATCCGTTTGAGGATGACAAGTAGTAGAAAACAACAATTTCGTGCCAAGTTTAGACCATAAAGTATTCCAAAAGTAACTCAAGAATTTAACATCACGACCAGAATCAATAGTCCTAGGCATGCCATGCAACCTAACGACTTCTCTAATGAACAAATCCGCAATGTTTGAAGCATAATCGGTTTTATGACAAGCTAGAAAATGTGCCATCTTAGAAAATCTATCCACAACAACGAAAATAGAATCCCTCCCCTTCTTAGTCCTAGGCAACCCCAAAATAAAGTCCATAGAAATGTCAATCCAAGTTCTTTTTAAGAATAGCACGCAAAAGTGTTCCCAAAGTTCTATTGACAACTTCAGTTTGTCCATCCGTTTGAGGATGACAAGTAGTAGAAAACAACAATTTTGTGCCAAGTTTAGACCATAAAGTATTCCAAAAGTAACTCAAGAATTTAACATCGCGACCAGAAACAATAGTCCTAGGCATGCCATGCAACCTACCGACTTCTCTTAAGAACTAATCCGCAATGTTTGAAACATCATCGATTTTATGGCAAGCTATAAAATGTGCCATCTTAGAGAATCTATCCACAACAACGAAAATAGAATCCATCCCCTTCTTAGTCCTAGGCACCCCAAAATAAAGTCCATAGAAATGTCAATCCAATTTCTTTTTAAGAATAGCACGCAAAAGTGTTCCCAAAGTTCTATTGACAACTTCAGTTTCTCCATCCGTTTGAAGATGACAAGTAGTAGAAAACAACAATTTCGTGCCAAGTTTAGACCATAAAGTATTCCAAAATTAACTCAAGAATTTAACATCGCGACCAGAATCAATAGTCCTAGGCATGCCATGCAACCTAACGACTTCTCTAATGAACAAATCCGCAATGTTTGAAGCATAATCGGTTTTATGACAAGCTATAAAATGTGCCGTCTTAGAAAATCTATCCACAACAAGAAAAATAGAATCCCTCCCCTTCTTAGTCCTAGGCAACCCCAAAATAAGTCCATAGAAATGTCAATCCAAGTTCTTTTTAAGAATAGCACGCAAAAGTGTTCCCAAAGTTCTGTTGACAACTTCAGTTTGTCCATCCGTTTGAGGATGACAAGTAGTAGAAAACAACAGTTTTGTGCCAAGTTTAGACCATAAAGTATTCCAAAAGTAACTCAAGAATTTAACATCGCGACCAGAAACAATAGTCGTAGGCATGCCATGCAACCTACCGACTTCTCTAAAGAACAAATCCGCAATGTTTGAAGCATCATCGATTTTATGACAAGCTATAAAATGTGCCATCTTAGAGAATTTATCCACAACAACGATGTAATGCCCGAAATTTTATAACACGTTAGTTTGAGATTATCGATGTTGAGTTGCAACCAGATCATTGTGAGATTAAATTGAGATATAATAGTGTTGGGCGAAAGTGACTCGCCCGGGCGGACGTTTTTGACCGCCCGAGCGAGAGTGCCTCGGAGAAGAGGGCCGAAAGTCACTCGCCCGGGCGGATGTTTTTGACCGCCCGAGCGAGGCTGCTGGAAGAGGAAGGACGAGAGTTGTTCGCCCGGGCGGACGTTTTTGCTCGCCCGAGCGAGCGTGTAAATTTGTCCAGGGCCGAGAGTTTCTCGCCCGGGCGGAAATTTATGTCCGCCCGAGCGAGAGCCGTGTACATCCAAGGATTTGCCATGTGTCTCGGATCATGCAATGTATATATACAATTGTACGAATTCCTTGCCATTTTATCAGCAAACCACCGAGAGAATTCAGAGAGAAGCTTCAAAGTTCTCTTTCACTTCAAATTGAGATTTTGTAAGATTTATACCTCCAAACTTTAATCCGATTGCGGTTTTGAGCTCCTCTCATTGTTAGCTACAAAGTAATGTAAGTATTGTTCAAGTCTAGCATGTTTTGAGAATTACATATTGGGGAAATGCTGATATGCTTATATATATGTGTTCTTGAGAGAATTGTTATCGTAGAAACGCAATCTGATCGAAGAACGGACATCGTATGCTATTATTACGATTTTTCAGCATGTGTTATGATAGATGGGGCAGTAGTATAGTGTTCTAGATTGATATTGTGATGAATTATAAATGATTATGAGTTGAGGTTATTGATTGTTGAGAATTGGATTAATCGGTATCGAGAAATCACGTCGTTATGCCGTTAAATTGTACCGAGAATGATTATTGATTTGTGTAAGAGTTATCTTGGGGTAGAATGTTGATATGCTACTCCTATACATTACCATTTCAGATTGATCCTACGTCACTTCGACATCGAGACCTCGACATCGTTAAAGGTTTAGCAACGAAAGGTATAAGTCATGTTTTGTTTGGGGAGATGTAACTCAAATAAGATATTATTTGAGTTTCCCAACCAAAATCACATACGAGTATTATTAGATATATTGTAACATGTTTATGAATTGTGTATAGTATTATATTCAATCTTTTAACATGTTTATGCTTTGATTTCAGAATTGTATTCAAGCATGTATGATCAGTGTGATATTCAGCCATGAATATGATTATACGTTGTTTACATATTGATATTCATTGCATTTGAGATAGGAGAGTCTTTGACAGGCATTGTCAAATATCTAGACGTTTCGGTGTATCTCAGCATAGGAGTAGGCATTACTCTTATTGTCGCCGTTGATACAGCTCAGACCGAAGTCTAGGAATGAGACGTTCATTACCCCGAGTGGAGGGTAGGTAGTGACGTCTTATTCACCCCGGGATCCCTAGAGTTCTAGTCGAGTCGAGTCCAGACATGGTTTGGTTCGCATTGCATTGCATGTGCATATGAGGTCATTCATGATAGCATGTTCATGTTCAATTTATTATATACATGTATACATGTTTATACTGGGATTTGTTCTCACCGGTTTTCCGGCTGTTGTTATGTCTGTATGTGTGCATAACAACAGGTGGGGCAGGATCTGGGTCACGCAGAGGATGAGAGACAGATATGACATAGCGTGGTGATCACGGGCATAGCAGATGGCTAGTAGTTGTACTTTGACATGTACTGTATTTTATTACTAGTTGTTCAGAGTAGTTGAAACAAGACATATTGTACCTTATGTTGGTAATTTAAATAAGGCATGTATGTTGTTTATATACATTAGATTTGATGTTGTAAAAGCAAAAATTTGACCCACTTTTTATATTAATGATCCATTTAAATCCCAAAGAAAAAAGTTAGAGCCCGGGTCCCCACAACAGGTGGTATCAGAGCCTTAGGTTCTGTAGACTGAAATAGAGTAGAATGAGCGGGGTAGATCGAGTCATCTTCCTTGCTTTTGTGTGCTAGCATGATTATTGCTTTCCCTATTATGTGTTGTATTGTATCTGATGTGATTACAGCATGTAATAAACTGAATCAGAACCGATTCTAGATCAGAGGTAACTGACTAGAGGAGGGCTGAGATAGTTGTATATCTTGTAGTCTAATCAGTTGGATTATTAGATACATGCCTCCTAGAAGAGCAGTTGTGCCAGTACGACCACCAGCGCCAGAGCAGGGTAGCACATCCGGAGATACGATGGATGTCACTGCTACGCCCATGGAGACTCTATTAAAGCGATTCCAGTCATTCCGACCACCGACCTTAAAGGGTACAGAAAATGCAATTGAATGCGAAAGCTGGTTGGAGGATATCGAGATGTTGTTCGAGTCTCTAGGGTACAGTGATGAGAAGAGAGTGAAGCTCATTGGCCATCAACTGCAAGACGTGGCTAAGTATTGGTGGGTGAATATGAGAAGAGCACTAGAACAGCGTGGCACTGAGATTACATGGAAAGTGTTCAAGACTGAGTTCTATCAGCGATTCTTCCCTGTATCCTACCGGAAAGATAAAGGCGCTGAATTTGCAAACCTGAGGCAAGGGCAACTGAATATCGAAGAGTACGTTGCTAAATTTTCTTCTTTGCTTCGTTTTGCACCTCACGTTTCCGGTAATGATGAGGCCATGGCGGATCAGTTTATAAATGGCCTAAATCCAGATATCTTTACGTTGGTCAATACTGGGAGACCTGATAACTTCTCGGAAGCGTTGAACCGTGCCAAAGGAGCGGAAGCAGGATTGCTTAGGCAACGGAGTGTGCCGTATGTGGCTCCGAGTCCGAGACCGCCACTACCTCCATCCCAAGTTCCTCCTCCTCGATTCGAAAGTGGTGGTAGCAGCAGCGGACGCAAAGATCAATTGAAAGCAAAGGGTAAACAGTTTAAGAGGGCAGGGAGCAGTTCTTCGAGCTCCAGCGGGTCAAGACAAAGAGGTTTTGGCCAGAGTCTAGAGGTGGCAAGTGGATATTGCAGTACTTGTGGAGGTAAGCATGCCACAGAACAATGTCAAGGTGTAGTGGGCAGGTGTAATGTATGCAAACAACAGGGGCATTATGCCAAGGTCTGTCCTCAGAGGAGTGGTGCATCGAGATTCCAGGCTGCAGGATCGTCTGCCTCTGTGACTCAGCCTGAGAGGCAAGCTTCATCTGTTCACTCATTTCAGCCGCCACCAGCACAGACCCAGCCTCGAGCCAGAGGTGGCCAGCCAGGGAGTCAGCCTCAGAGACAACAGGCTCAGGTGTTTGCCTTGACTGAAGAGCAAGCACAGGATGCCCCAAATGATGTCATTGCAGGTAACTGTTTCCTTTGCGGTTATCCTGCTTATATATTGATAGATACGGGTGCATCGCATACATTCATTTCAGAGCGATTTGCATTGTTGCATTCTTTGCCTGTTGAGTCTTTGCTAGATGTTGTGTCTATTAATTCTCCGTTGGGAAGTGGATTGATATCTGTAACTACGGTTAGACATTGCATTCTAAGGTTTGAGGGTCATGAAATTGATCTAGATTGCATAGTACTCGGGTTAGATGATTTTGATTGCATTGTTGGTATTGACATGCTAACAAAGTACAGAGCTACCGTGGATTGTTTCCACAAGATTGTCAGATTCAGACCCGAGATGACAGATGAGTGGAAATTCTACGGGAAGGGTTCCAGATCTCGGATTCCCTTGATTTCGGCTTTGTCTATGAATAAGTTGCTGCAGAAAGGAGCAGATGGGTTCCTTGTGTATGCTGTAGATGTTCAGAAATCTAGCCCGACATTGGCAGATATACCAGTAGTACGAGAATTTGCAGATATCTTTCCAGATGAGATCCCAGGATTACCTCCGGTGCGAGAAGTAGATTTTAGTATTGATTTGATTCCAGGTACCACTCCTATTTCGAGAGCTCCGTATAGGATGGCACCGATAGAGTTGAAAGAATTAAAGGCACAGTTGGAAGATCTGCTAGCCAAGGGATATATCAGACCTAGTGTATCTCCTTGGGGTGCTCCGGTGCTATTCGTGCGAAAGAAAGATGGATCCATGCGGCTGTGTATCGATTATAGGCAACTGAATAAGGCCACGATAAAGAATAAATATCCATTGCCTAGGATCGATGATTTATTTGATCAATTACAAGGATCGTCTGTATATTCCAAGATTGATTTACGATCCGGATATCATCAGCTTCGAGTTCGAGATGTAGACATACCGAAGACAGCATTTCGAACCAGGTATGGGCATTACGAATTCATTGTTATGCCTTTTGGTTTGACAAATGCTCCGGCGGTATTCATGGGCTTGATGAATCAAATCTTTCAGAGGTATTTGGATGATTTTGTTATTGTCTTTATCGATGATATTCTGGTGTATTCTAAGAACAGAAATGAGCATACAGAACATCTCAGAATTGTGTTGCAGACACTGAGAAATGAGAGATTGTATGCCAAATTGTCAAAGTGCGAATTCTGGTTGAATCGTGTTGTCTTTTTGGGACATATCATATCGGGAGATGGTATTTCTGTAGATCCGAGTAAAGTGGAAGCTGTAATCAGTTGGCCGAGACCGACTTCTGTACCCGAAATACACAGTTTCATGGGTCTAGCGGGATACTATAGACGATTCATCCAAGACTTCTCCCGTATTGCCAAGCCCATCACACAATTGACACAGAAGAATGTGCCGTTCTTATGGTCTGAGGAGTGTGAGTCTAGCTTTTTGGAATTGAAGAAGAGGCTGACCAGCGCACCTGTCCTGATGATTCCTTCAGGTACGGGTAATTTTGTTGTATATTGTGATGCTTCTCACAGAGGTTTGGGATGTATTCTTATGCAGCGAGGGCATGTGGTTGCATATGCCTCGAGACAATTGAAGACTCACGAGACGCGATACCCCATTCATGATCTTGAATTGGCGGCTATTGTATTTGCGCTGAAGATCTGGCGCCATTATCTTTATGGCGAGAAATTCGAGATCTATTCAGACCACAAAAGCTTAAAGTACTTGTTTTCTCAGTCGGAGTTGAATATGCGACAGCGTAGATGGCTTGATCTGTTAAAAGATTTTGATTGTGAAATCAAATATTATCCAGGAAAGTCGAATGCAGCAGCTGATGCCTTGAGTCGAAAGGTATGTGCCTTATCCTTGTCGACGATAGGTGTTACGAAACTCGTTGAAAATTGCTGTTTTTCTGGATTAGAATTTGATACAGATAGGAAGCCACTACGACTTGCTACTATTCAAGTCGAGCCAAACTTGATCAGAAGAATAAAAGAAGCACAAAGAACAGATCAGAATGTGCAGAGATCGATTCAGATGGTCAGAACAGGACACGTATCAGAATATCGGGTGCGTGAGAATGTGTTGTACGTAAATAACCGTCTGGTTGTGCCGGATGTTTCCGAGTTGAGACATCAGATTATGTCTGAAGCACATTGTAGTCGGTTTAGTATTCATCCTGGTGGCCGAAAGATGTACAATGATCTGAAGACACAGTTCTGGTGGAAGCAGATGAAGTCAGACATTGCGGAATTTGTATCTAAATGCTTGAATTGCCAACAAGTGAAGGCCGAGAGGAAGAAGCCCGGAGGGTTACTTCAGAGTTTGTCTATTCCTGAATGGAAATGGGACCACATCTCCATGGATTTTGTGACGAAGTTACCCCGATCTTCTCGAGGCTGTGATGCGATTTGGGTCGTTATCGACCGACTGACCAAATCAGCTTGTTTTATTCCGTATAGAATGACTTACAGACATGATCAAATGGCGGAGATATATGTTCGAGAGGTAGTCAAATTACATGGTGTGCCGAAGTCTATCGTATCAGATCGTGATCCACGATTCACTTCACACTTTTGGCACAGTTTACAGCAGGCCTTAGGTACGACTTTACACCTGAGTACTGCTTATCATCCTCAGACAGACGGACAGTCAGAGCGGACTATCCAGACATTAAAGGATATGTTGAGAGCCGTAGTACTAGACTTTGGTACTAGTTGGCAAGAATCCCTACCTCTTTGTGAATTCTCCTATAATAACAGCTATCAGACGAGCATTGAGATGGCACCGTTTGAAGCGTTATATGGCAAGAAGTGCAGATCTCCGCTATATTGGGATGATATCTCAGAAGTGCCAGAACTTGGGCCAGATATGATTCGTGACATGACAGAGAAGGTGAAACTCATTCAGAAGAGAATGAAGACAGCACAAGATCGACAAGCAAAGTACGCCAATATTCGACGTAGACCGTTAGTATTTGAGGCAGGAGATAGAGTATTCTTGAAGATTTCTCCATTCAGAGGCGTTGTTAGATTTGGCAAACGCGGGAAACTATCTCCTCGATACATTGGTCCTTACGAAATTCTTGAAAAGATTGGCGATCGAGCTTATCGACTTGCCCTTCCTCCTTCTCTATCCGGAATACATGACGTGTTTCATGTATCAATGTTACGAAAATATATGCTAGATGTTTCTCATGTTATTCAACCTGACGAAGCTGAACTTGATCAGACGTTGAGCTATGTGGAACAACCGATACAGATTCTTGATCGGAAAGAAAAGAAGCTCAGAACGAAGATTATTCCACTTGTGAAAGTTCAGTGGAGTCGTCATGGCATCGAAGAAGCGACATGGGAGACCGAAGCAAAAATGAGACAGAAACACCCCGAACTATTTCGATGATGTAAGTATTGATTTAACTTTAATGTTAATATTGTTTATACTTCCATAGATAGAATAAGGTGCGATTTCGAGGACGAAATCATTTCTTAGAGGGGGAGAAATGTAATGCCCGAAATTTTATAACACGTTAGTTTGAGATTATCGATGTTGAGTTGCAACCAGATCATTGTGAGATTAAATTGAGATATAATAGTGTTGGGCGAAAGTGACTCGCCCGGGCGGACGTTTTTGACCGCCCGAGCGAGAGTGCCTCGGAGAAGAGGGCCGAAAGTCACTCGCCCGGGCGGATGTTTTTGACCGCCCGAGCGAGGCTGCTGGAAGAGGAAGGACGAGAGTTGTTCGCCCGGGCGGACGTTTTTGCTCGCCCGAGCGAGCGTGTAAATTTGTCCAGGGCCGAGAGTTTCTCGCCCGGGCGGAAATTTATGTCCGCCCGAGCGAGAGCCGTGTACATCCAAGGATTTGCCATGTGTCTCGGATCATGCAATGTATATATACAATTGTACGAATTCCTTGCCATTTTATCAGCAAACCACCGAGAGAATTCAGAGAGAAGCTTCAAAGTTCTCTTTCACTTCAAATTGAGATTTTGTAAGATTTATACCTCCAAACTTTAATCCGATTGCGGTTTTGAGCTCCTCTCATTGTTAGCTACAAAGTAATGTAAGTATTGTTCAAGTCTAGCATGTTTTGAGAATTACATATTGGGGAAATGCTGATATGCTTATATATATGTGTTCTTGAGAGAATTGTTATCGTAGAAACGCAATCTGATCGAAGAACGGACATCGTATGCTATTATTACGATTTTTCAGCATGTGTTATGATAGATGGGGCAGTAGTATAGTGTTCTAGATTGATATTGTGATGAATTATAAATGATTATGAGTTGAGGTTATTGATTGTTGAGAATTGGATTAATCGGTATCGAGAAATCACGTCGTTATGCCGTTAAATTGTACCGAGAATGATTATTGATTTGTGTAAGAGTTATCTTGGGGTAGAATGTTGATATGCTACTCCTATACATTACCATTTCAGATTGATCCTACGTCACTTCGACATCGAGACCTCGACATCGTTAAAGGTTTAGCAACGAAAGGTATAAGTCATGTTTTGTTTGGAGAGATGTAACTCAAATAAGATATTATTTGAGTTTCCCAACCAAAATCACATACGAGTATTATTAGATATATTGTAACATGTTTATGAATTGTGTATAGTATTATATTCAATCTTTTAACATGTTTATGCTTTGATTTCAGAATTGTATTCAAGCATGTATGATCAGTGTGATATTCAGCCATGAATATGATTATACGTTGTTTACATATTGATATTCATTGCATTTGAGATAGGAGAGTCTTTGACAGGCATTGTCAAATATCTAGACGTTTCGGTGTATCTCAGCATAGGAGTAGGCATTACTCTTATTGCCGCCGTTGATACAGCTCAGACCGAAGTCTAGGAATGAGACGTTCATTACCCCGAGTGGAGGGTAGGTAGTGACGTCTTATTCACCCCGGGATCCCTAGAGTTCTAGTCGAGTCGAGTCCAGACATAGTTTGGTTCGCATTGCATTGCATGTGCATATGAGGTCATTCATGATAGCATGTTCATGTTCAATTTATTATATACATGTATACATGTTTATACTGGGATTTGTTCTCACCGGTTTTCCGGCTGTTGTTATGTCTGTATGTGTGCATAACAACAGGTGGGGCAGGATCTGGGTCACGCAGAGGATGAGAGACAGATATGACATAGCGTGGTGATCACGGGCATAGCAGATGGCTAGTAGTTGTACTTTGACATGTACTGTATTTTATTACTAGTTGTTCAGAGTAGTTGAAACAAGACATATTGTACCTTATGTTGGTAATTTAAATAAGGCATGTATGTTGTTTATATACATTAGATTTGATGTTGTAAAAGCAAAAATTTGACCCACTTTTTATATTAATGATCCATTTAAATCCCAAAGAAAAAAGTTAGAGCCCGGGTCCCCACAACAGGTGGTATCAGAGCCTTAGGTTCTGTAGACTGAAATAGAGTAGAATGAGCGGGGTAGATCGAGTCATCTTCCTTGCTTTTGTGTGCTAGCATGATTATTGCTTTCCCTATTATGTGTTGTATTGTATCTGATGTGATTACAGCATGTAATAAACTGAATCAGAACCGATTCTAGATCAGAGGTAACTGACTAGAGGAGGGCTGAGATAGTTGTATATCTTGTAGTCTAATCAGTTGGATTATTAGATACATGCCTCCTAGAAGAGCAGTTGTGCCAGTACGACCACCAGCGCCAGAGCAGGGTAGCACATCCGGAGATACGATGGATGTCACTGCTACGCCCATGGAGACTCTATTAAAGCGATTCCAGTCATTCCGACCACCGACCTTAAAGGGTACAGAAAATGCAATTGAATGCGAAAGCTGGTTGGAGGATATCGAGATGTTGTTCGAGTCTCTAGGGTACAGTGATGAGAAGAGAGTGAAGCTCATTGGCCATCAACTGCAAGACGTGGCTAAGTATTGGTGGGTGAATATGAGAAGAGCACTAGAAAGTGTAAAAGCAAAAATTTGACCCACTTTTTATATTAATGATCCATTTAAATCCCAAAGAAAAAAGTTAGAGCCCGGGTCCCCACAAACGAAAATAGAATCCCTCCCCTTCTTAGTCCTAGGCAACATCAAAATAAAGTCCATAGAAATGTCAATCCAAGTTCTTTTTAAGAGTAGCACGCATAAGTGTTCCCAAAGTGCTATTGACAACTTCAGTTTGTCCATCCGTTTGAGGATGACAAGTAGTAGAAAACAACAATTTTGTCCCAAGTTTAGACCATAAAGTATTCCAAAAGTAACTCAAGAATTTAACATCGCGACCAGAAACAATAGTCCTAGGCATGCCATGCAACCTACTGACTTCTCTAAAGAACTAATCCGCAATGTTTGAAACATCATCGATTTTATCGCAAGCTATAAAATGTGCCATCTTAGAGAATCTATCCACAACAACGAAAATAGAATCCATCCCCTTCATAGTCCTAGGCACCTCAAAATAAAGTCCATAGAAATGTCAATCCAAGTTCTTTTTGAGAATAGCACGCAAAAGTGTTCCCAAAGTGCTATTGACAACTTCAGTTTGTCCATCCGTTTGAGGATGACAAGTAGTAGAAAACAACAATTTTGTGCCAAGTTTATCCGATAAAGTCTTCCAAAAGTAACTCAAGAATTTAACATCGCGACCAGAAACAATAGTCCTAGGCATACCATGCAACCTAACGACTTCTCTAAAGAACAAATCCGCAATGTTTGAAGCATCATCGGTTTTATGACAAGCTATAAAATGTGCTATCTTAGAGAATCTATCCACAACAACGAAAATAGAATCCATCCCCTTCTTAGTCCTAGGCACCCCAAAATAAAGTCCATAGAAATGTCAATCCAAGTTCTTTTTAAGAATAGCACGCAAAAGTGTTCCCAAAGTGCTATTGACAACTTCAGTTTGTCCATCAGTTTGAGGATGAGAAGTAGTAGAAAACAACAATTTCGTGCCAAGTTTAGACCATAAAGTATTCTTAAAGTAACTCAAAAATTTAACATCGCGACCAGAATCAATAGTCTTAGGCATGCCATGCAACCTAACAATTTCTCTAATGAACAAATCCGCAATGTTTGAAGCATAATCGGTTTTATGACAAGCTATAAAATGTGCCATCTTAGAAAATCTATCCACAACAACGAAAATAGAATCCCTCCCCTTCTTAGTCCTAGGCAACCCCAAAATAAAGTCCATAGAAATGTCAATCCAAGTTCTTTTTAAGAATAGCACGCAAAAGTGTTCCCAAAGTTCTATTGACAACTTTAGTTTGTCCATCCGTTTGAGGATGACAAGTAGTAGAAAACAACAATTTTGTGCCAAGTTTAGACCATATAGTATTCCAAAAGTAACTCAAGAATTTAACATCGCGACCAGAAACAATAGTCCTAGGCATGCCATGCAACCTACCGACTTCTCTAAAGAACTAATCCGCAATGTTTGAAACATCATCGGTTTTATGACAAGCTAGAAAATGTGCCATCTTAGAAAATCTATCCACAACAACGAAAATAGAATCCCTCCCCTTCTTAGTCCAAGGCAACCCCAAAATAAAGTCCATAGAAATGTCAATCCAAGTTCTTTTTAAGAATAGCACGCAAAAGTGTTCCCAAAGTTCTATTGACAACTTCAGTTTGTCCATCCGTTTGAGGATGACAAGTAGTAGAAAACAACAATTTTGTGCCAAGTTTAGACCATAAAGTATTCCAAAAGTAACTCAAGAATTTAACATCGCGACCAGAAACAATAGTCCTAGGCATGCCATGCAACCTACCGACTTCTCTTAAGAACTAATCCGCAATGTTTGAAGCATAATCGGTTTTATGACAAGCTAGAAAATGTGCCATCTTAAAAAATCTATCCACAACAACGAAAATAGAATCCCTCCCCTTCTTAGTCCTAGGCAACCCCAAAATAAAGTCCATAGAAATGTCAATCCAAGTTCTTTTTAAGAATAGCACGCAAAAGTTTTCCCAAAGTTCTATTGACAACTTCAGTTTGTCGATCCGTTTGAGGATGACAAGTAGTAGAAAACAACAATTTTGTGCCAAGTTTAGACCATAAAGTATTCCAAAAGTAACTCAAGAATTTAACATCGCGACCAGAAACAATAGTCCTAGGCATGCCATGCAACCTACCGACTTCTCTAAAGAACTAATCCGCAATGTTTGAAACATCATCGATTTTATGGCAAGCTATAAAATGTGCCATCTTAGAGAATCTATCCACAACAACGAAAATAGAATCCATCCCCTTCTTAGTCCTAGGCACCCCAAAATAAAGTCCATAGAAATGTCAATCCAAGTTCTTTTTAAGAATAGCACGCAAAAGTGTTCCCAAAGTTCTATTGACAACTTCAGTTTGTCCATCCGTTTGAGGATGACAAGTAGTAGAAAACAACAATTTCGTGCCAAGTTTAGACCATAAAGTATTCCAAAAGTAACTCAAGAATTTAACATCGCGACCAGAATCAGTATTCCTAGGCATGCCATGCAACCTAACGACTTCTCTAATGAACAAATCCGCAATGTTTGAAGCATAATCGGTTTTATGACAAGCTATAAAATGTGCCATCTTAGAAAATCTATCCACAACAACGAAAATAGAATCCCTCCCCTTCTTAGTCCTAGGCAACCCCAAAATAAAGTCCATAGAAATGTCAATCCAAGTTCTTTTTAAGAATAGCACGCAAAAGTGTTCCCAAAGTTCTATTGACAACTTTAGTTTGTCCATCCGTTTGAGGATGACAAGTAGTAGAAAACAACAATTTTGTGCCAAGTTTAGACCATAAAGTATTCCAAAAGTAACTCAAGAATTTAACATCGCGACCAGAAACAATAGTCCTAGGCATGCCATGCAACCTACCGACTTCTCTTAAGAACTAATCCGCAATGTTTGAAACATCATCGATTTTATGGCAAGCTATAAAATGTGCCATCTTAGAGAATCTATCCACAACAACGAAAATAGAATCCATCCCCTTCTTAGTCCTAGGCACCCCAAAATAAAGTCCATAGAAATGTCAATCCAAGTTCTTTTTAAGAATAGCACGCAAAAGTGTTCCCAAAGTTCTATTGACAACTTCAGTTTCTCCATCCGTTTGAAGATGACAAGTAGTAGAAAACAACAATTTCGTGCCAAGTTTAGACCATAAAGTATTCCAAAATTAACTCAAGAATTTAACATCGCGACCAGAATCAATAGTCCTAGGCATGCCATGCAACCTAACGACTTCTCTAATGAACAAATCCGCAATGTTTGAAGCATAATCGGTTTTATGACAAGCTATAAAATGTGCCGTCTTAGAAAATCTATCCACAACAAGGAAAATAGAATCCCTCCCCTTTTTAGTCCTAGGCAACCCCAAAATAAAGTCCATAGAAATGTCAATCCAAGTTCTTTTTAAGAATAGCACGCAAAAGTGTTCCCAAAGTTCTGTTGACAACTTCAGTTTGTCCATCCGTTTGAGGATGACAAGTAGTAGAAAACAACAATTTTGTCCCAAGTTTAGACCATAAAGTATTCCAAAAATAACTCAAGAATTTAACATTGCGACCAGAAACAATAGTCCTAGGCATGCCATGCAACCTACCGACTTCTCTAAAGAACTAATCCGCAATGTTTGAAACGTCATCGATTTTATGGCAAGCTATAAAATGTGCCATCTTAGAGAATCTATCCACAACAACGAAAATAGAATCCATCCCCTTCTTAGTCCTAGGCACCCCAAAATAAAGTCCATAGAAATGTCAATCCAAGTTCTTTTTAAGAATAGCACGCAAAAGTGTTCCCAAAGTTCTATTGACAACTTCAGTTTGTCCATCCGTTTGAGGATGACAAGTAGTAGAAAACAACAGTTTTGTGTTAAGTTTAGACCATAAAGTATTCCAAAAGTAACTCAAGAATTTAACATCGCGACCAGAAACAATAGTCGTAGGCATGCCATGCAACCTACCGACTTCTCTAAAGAACAAATCCGCAATGTTTGAAGCATCATCGATTTTATGACAAGCTATAAAATGTGCCATCTTAGAGAATTTATCCACAACAACGAAAATAGAATCCCTCCCCTTCTTAGTCCTAGGCAACATCAAAATAAAGTCCATAGAAATGTCAATCCAAGTTCTTTTTAAGAGTAGCACGCAAAAGTGTTCCCAAAGTGCTATTGACAACTTCAGTTTGTCCATCCGTTTGAGGATGACAAGTAGTAGAAAACTGTTGGATCTCGGTTTTCTAAGCGCCCAAAACGCAGCGGAAGTTTAAAATTTTTATTTTATTTTGAAAAACAAAATAATTGTTTGGTCGCTCGTATGGTTTTCATAAATTAAACATCCATAGGGTGTAAAGAATTATACCTTTGGTGAATTAATCACTGGACACCAACCGATCCGGTATAACAGATCTGGCTCTTGATGAATCCCTACGAACTTTCTTCAAAATTGCTCCTATCAAGTCCACGACTAGATAGTGTGTTCCTCTTCCAATTTGCACTAGAAAATATGGAAGATATTTTGCGTAGGATAGAAAATAATTGAGAGACGGCACAATAATTTTTTTTCAAAAGTTGGTGGCCGAATTCTATTTCAATTGGAGATGGGTCTCACGTGAATGGATGTTGTGGTGGCTAGGGTTTAGTGCTCAACATGTATTATTTATGATTAAATTAAACCCTAATTACATAATTAACATTAATGGGTTTGATTTAATTAATTGGGCTAGTCTAACTAGTTTAATTAATTTAATCAAAGTTCATTAAAACTTTAATTATTTAATATGTTGGACTTGTACCCCTACAAGCCCATTAAACATATTATCCACCATATTTAATTTATTAATTAATCAACTCAACTTTTTGAGCTTAATAAATTAAATACATTATAAATTCAACATTTGAATTTATTATTTAAATTATAAATTCAACTCCTTGAATTTTATCACCTCCAAAATTTAATATTTAATAAACCCAACATTTGAGTTTAATAAATTAAATTCTCAAATTTTATAAATTCAACTACTTGAATTTATTCTCTCAAAATTTATTTATCATAAATTCAACTCCTTGAATTTACTATATAATATAAATTCAACTTCTTGAATTTATTCTCTCAACGGGAACAAACAATCCAGTACTTGTGTGACCCTCAATGGTTCAGGGATACAGCTAGCCGTGGGTTCACAACTCCTTGTGATTCAGAATAACATTTATTCTTATTCGGGCTTACCCTAGTTAGCCCCATTCTATTCATCAACACCTTGATCAAGAATGTCAGAACTCATTTCTGATTGCACCCATCGGATCATGGTAGGAGCGTCTAGTAGCATCGCCCCATGATCCCCTAGGTATCACTGATAGTGCCTGCAAGAACCAGTCGATTATGATTAACGTACAGTACGGTCCCTTCATCTCATATATCCCGATCGAATCTGCAACCATTGGTTCATCGAGGGTTGCATATTAATTCGATAACTATGTGATAACTATAATAGTGGCATCGCGTGTACTATTTGGAGAACTCCTTCTCCAATGTACATCTCATACTCTGGCCAGAGATTCCATGCACTATTATTTCATTAGATCACATAGGATATCCACACCCGTAGGTGAGCGGTGAATCCCCGACTACAATGCACTGGCTCCTATATGTGTCGCAACTGTACCCAACCTCGCCACCTGATGACTCTCCTGGAGCCGGTAAACGAGTCAAAGCACAGCCCTAGCATATAGAACCTCAGTGTTGTCCCGGGTCGTAAGGACTAATGGTGTACAATCATAACCACGGACTTATCCTCTCGATGAGTGATAACCACTTGGAAAGTCCGAGGGAGGGTTGTTCGGTATAATCATCATATGACTACCCATCTGTATGTTTGGACATCTCTATGCCCTTACCAAGAAACGCAGTACACAACATCACAGATGCTAGTCTCGAGCTCAAGCGACCTTTATCCATGTTTTAGGCGGCTGAATCGACTAGGAACGAATTTAGAATATGCAGTGTTTACAAATGAGTTTCAACATCGAATTACGATTCATTTGTATTAAAGCATAATCAAGGACTTTATCTATGCTGCTTGCATGGGTATACAGATAAAGTATCACGAAACAATTAAAAGTTAAATTATATTAAAATAAAGATTGTTTATTACACTTGAGTCAACAAATTCCCTAGCCAACCGTTGGCTTGCAGGGCATCTACTCTAACAATCTCCCACTTGCCCTAGAGCCAACTACCCTTAACTTTAATCCCATTGTTTCGCGATGCTTCTGAAACAAAGGTCCTGGCAAGGGCTATGTAAGTGGATCAGCAACATTATCTGCAGAGGGGACTCTTTCGACTGATGTCTCCTCTTCCCACAATCTCCCGTATGATATGGAACTTCCTCAGTACATGTTTGGATCGCTGATGAGACCTTGGTTCCTTTGCTTGCGCAATGGCACCAGTGTTGTCGCAGTACGACGGGACTGGATCAACTTCTTTAGGAAAAATGCCCAACACTTGGACAAAATTCCTCATCCAAACTGCCACTTTGGCTGCATCAGATGCAACAATGTATTCAGCTTCAGTGGTGGAATCCGCAACGGTGTCTTGCTTGGAACATTTCCAAGAGACAGCCGCACCATATAGCATGAATACAAAACCAGAGGTCGATTTCGAATCATCTACGTCACATTGGAAGCTAGAATCCAAGTAGCCTTCCAATTTCAATTCTCCACCCCCATAGACCATGAACAAATTCTTAGTCCTTCTCAAGTACTTAAGAATATCTTTCACGGCCTTCCAATGCATTGGACCAGGGTTCGCCTGATATCTGCTTGCAACACTCAGAGCGTAAGCAACATCAGGATGTGTCAATATCATACCATACATGATACTACCAATGGCTGACGCATATGAAATACGTGTCATCATCTCTATCTCTGCATCAGTTTTGGGACACACAGCTTTAGATAGAGTAACACCATGACACATTGGTAAGTATCCTCTCTTGGACTCTTCCATAGAGAATCGCTTCAAAATGGTATCGATATAAGTGACTTGGGTGAGTCCCAACATCCTTTTGATCTATCTCTATAGATTTGTATTCCTAATACATAGGATGCTTCACCCATGTCTTTCATGGAGAATTTACTGGCTAACCATACTTTAGTCGATTGCAATAATCCTACATCATTCCCAATGAGCAGGATATCATCAACATAAAGTACTAGGAATGTCACTGCACTCCCACTAACTTTCTTGTACATGCATGGTTCCTCAGGATTCTTAGCAAAACCAAACTCTTTGATAGTGCTATCAAATCTGAGGTTCCAACTCCTTGACTCCTGCTTGAGACAATGTATTGATCTCTGAAGTTTGCATACCTTATGCTCACTTCATACTGATGTGTATCCCTCAGGTTGAGACATATAAATTTCTTTTTTGATGTCTCCATTGAGGAATGCAGTCTTTACATCCATTTGCCAAATCTCATAGTCATACCATGATGCTATGGCTAGTAGTATTCTAATGGACTTAATCATAGTAACTGGTGAAAAAGTTTCCTCATAGTCAACTCCTTGTCTTTGAGTATATCCTTTTGCAACCAGTCTTGCTTTGAAGGTCACTACCTTCCCATTCGCCCCAAGCTTTCTTTTGTAGATCCATTTGCACCCCATAGGAACGATTCCCTCAGGTTGATCCACCAATGTCCAGACTTGGTTTGAATACATAGAGTCCATTTCTAACTGCATGGCTTCAAGC
This sequence comes from Primulina eburnea, assembly GCF_022965805.1. Classification (NCBI taxonomy): domain Eukaryota; kingdom Viridiplantae; phylum Streptophyta; class Magnoliopsida; order Lamiales; family Gesneriaceae; genus Primulina; species Primulina eburnea. The sequence goes on from NW_027330696.1 coordinate 18,459, forward strand.
CATTTGGTTGAATCAGTATCAGATATTGCTTCTTTGAAATTCATTGGATCACATCCAACACAAGACTCATCATGGTCTTGTTCATGAAGAAGCATATATCTATCAGGTGGTCTAATAACCCTATCAGACCTTCTAGGAGCTTGTACTTCAACTACTGGTTATTGGGGATTAGGTTCAACTACTATAGTTTAGGGAGTATCTTGAATTTCTTCAAGTTCTATCATCTTGCCTTTTCTATCTAATAGAAACTCCTTTTCGAAAAAGATGACATTTCTTGAAACAAATATTTTGCTTCATTGGGATGATAGAATTAATATCCAACAGAATTCTTTGGATATCCTACAAAGTAGCACAAAGTGGATCTACTATCCAATTTGTCTCCCACTGTCTGCTTCACATAAGCAGGACATCCCCATATTCTCATGTAAGAATATTTGAGAGTTTTACCCATCTATATCTAATATGGTGTTTTATCCACTGCTTTAGTACAGCCATTATTCAACAACATTGCCGTAGTTTCAAGCGCAAAGCCCCAAAACGATGTAGGCAATTCAGTGAATCTCATCATTGATCGAACCATGTCCAACAAGGTTCGCTTACAATGTTCAGAAACACCATTCAATTGTGGTGTTGCTGGTGGAGTCCACTGTAAGAGAATCACATTCTCTTTTAGATAACCCAAAAATTCAGCACTTAAGTATTCTCGATTTCGATCATATCGAAATGCCTTAATACTTCTTTCTAGCTGATTTTCTACTTCAGATCTAAATTCTTTGAACATTTCAAATGCTTCAGATTTGTGTTTCATAAACATAAACATATCCATACCTCGAAGGGTCATCGGTAAGGATAACGAAGCAGGATCGCCCCCATATTTTGTGCTAACACTTAGCGGCCACAAACATCTGTGTGGATCAAATCCAGTAGACCATGCGCACGTTCCACGTTTCCATCGAATGGAGTCTTTGTCACTTTTCCTTTTTAGATAGGATTTACAAGTATGTGGAGAACTTTTGTCTGACAAGTCAAACATTTATTCTCCCACTAGTTTGTGCATCCTTCTTTGAGAAATGTGAGATAGTCTAGCGTGCCATATCTGTGAGATATTTGGATCATCTAACTTTCTTTTGTTGTTGAAATCATGTGTACTTGGACATTCACTTATTATTTTCAGAACATTTCTGGCGCATATAATTTCTTATGTCCGGACTTCTTGCAGTGAAATAAATATGTTCTGACTTATCGGACTTTGTAGGCCCTTTAAGTGTCCTTCAGAGTTTGCCTCTTATTGAGTATGTTTTTCTTGTGAGGGGCGGAACATTTCTTTCCCTTACCTTGTGGGCCATTTTTCGTCTGACGAGAGGCCCATTAGAAAAACAGTAATTGCTTGTTTTATGGTGATCCCATAAGTTATAAGCGTATTGACTAGCTCTTCAAAGCTATCATCTATCTTATTCAAATTGAAGTTCACCATAACCCCGTCAAATGAGGAAGAGAAAGACAACAAATTGATGTTATCTAGTAACTCGTTTGAATCACATATTCTAGGCCCATCACATTCTTAATAAGCTCAATCATACGTACACCACGCTCATGGACCAAAGCCCTATCTTGCACACGTGTAGTCATGAGTTCTTTGAAAGTGGTGTGCATCATTGTACGAGTTTTATGCACCATGCAACTCTTGCACATGCATTCGAATGTCAGCAACATTTAACATTTCCTCAAACTGTCTCTACAGTTCATTTGACAAAAAGCGAGCATGTTACACTTTAGCTTGCATACTATGGTCCTACCATCTTGCATGCTTTGTCAGTTCAACAAGACTGACATTAGTGTGTATGCTATTTTCTCTGAATTCAGAACAATTTTCCCAACCAGTCATGAAAATTAGATTTGGTTAGCTTGTTAATAACAAAATTGGATAATGTGACGAAATCGAAAATATACTGATACGGAAACAGAATAATGGTTGCTGATTATTTTAAAATAATTTTAAGATATAAAAAATGGATTTTATTTTATAAATCTCACTCCCACTATTTTGACATTTCCACCACCCTCTGATGAAAAAGAGAAATCGTATTTCCTTAGTGGGCACGTAGAGTCCAATTATCCAATTATAATCCCGAATAATATCAGTCAATTATAATTTCTAAAAGGTAGAATCCAATTGCATCCCTATGCAACCTCCGCGTGTTTTGCCTCACGTTTAATAAGGACCCAATAATATGACGCCGTTTATTTTCACGTGTCAAACCAACCCATCAATATTGAATTGTAGTGGACGGTCGCCATGAGTTCCCCCAATAATATGAGCCGAAGTCATGGGAGTTCCACTCAATTCACATCATATGTCCGGTGGAAGTCACAGCTTTCCGGCGTACAGGCCTCCCCAATAATATGAGCCAGACACTGTCCGCGGGTAGCGATCAACATGCAACCACGGTTGATGGAAGGCAAGGAAAAATTAAACTCTTTTAATTTTTACTTTATCGGTTTGATATAAATTTTGAATCTTATTCAAAATGAGGGATTTTATTTTCAAAAATTGTCTCATCGTTTAAATTTAAAATCGCGTGCCACGAGTTTGTATGTTTGCCTGGATTCATGCAATTATATTATATAATAATATACATACATGCATACTACTATATATCACATATATCATAATATGACATTCAACAATAAATAAGGATGATCGATCGCCAACACTATTAGATCCATGTGAGCCATACATGGATCCAGGTCCAACCTAGGTGAATGCAGGGATGCAAATGCAACTTATTACAAAAGCTTCCAATATTTTACATGTCTTCATCTTGATCATCGGGCCCACCATCTTCCAGTCTTGATCTCCCACTATTTCTAATTATTACATTTGAATAGCCATGGCACATAAGGGATACATCTCATGGGGGTGGGAACGGGCCATAAACCAGGCCCACTTTAATAATATCAAATATTATAAAATTGAATAAAAACAGTAAAATATCCTAACATACACCTAACACATTGGTCAAGGCTCTCGATCATCCTTCATGCATTTAATATCAAATATTAACATCAATTTAATTAAACAATTTAATTAATTGATAAATCATATATCTAATAATTTTATCACTAACCACCACAATTATTAAAGAATTTAATAAATTAAATAAACTCTTTAATTTAATTTCCAATTAAATCAATAATAATTGATTTCTTATAAAACTCATTTTTACCATAAATAATTAAAATCATATTCTAATTATTTATTTTACAAGAAAATTATTAATTTTCCAAAAATTAATTTTCCAAAATAAAAATTGAATCAATTTCAAAAATATCAATATTCCCCATAATTTTGAAAAATCAGAAAATTGCACCCCGGGCCCAAACAATTCAAGCTCATCAATTTTGCACGCTTCCCGAGACGATCCCGGGTCGTCGCCCCCGCTGCCCGCCCGCTGCCCGAACGTTTCGGGCAGTGGCAGCAACCTGTGCGCGCAGGCGCGCACAGGTGCGCGCAACGCCGCGCGCAGCGTGCGGACGCTCCGCACGCTGCGCCGCGTTGTGCGCCGCGCGGGGCGGCGCACAGCGTGCGGACGTTCCGCACGCTGCGCCGCTCTGCGCGCGCGCTGCGCGTTCCTGCGCGCAGGGCGCTGCGCGCTGCGCGCGCAGCCCTGCGCGGGGTCTGCCCGGAACAGTTCCGGGCAGATCGCGGAAAAATATTTTTTTTTTTTGTTTTTCCGAAAAATTTAATTTTTATGGTGCATCAATATTTCTGAAAATTTTCTTGTGTGGTTAGAAACAAATTATTCAATATAATTTAAATATACGATTTAGAAAACCTGGCTCTGATACCACTGTTGGATCTCGGTTTTCTAAGCGCCCAAAACGCAGCGGAAGTTTAAAATTTTTATTTTATTTTGAAAAACAAAATAATTGTTTGGACGCTCGTATGGTTTTCATAAATTAAACATCCATAGGGTGTAAAGAATTATACCTTTGGTGAATTAATCACTGGACACCAACCGATCCGGTATAACAGATCTGGCTCTTGATGAATCCCTACGAACTTTCTTCAAAATTGCTCCTATCAAGTCCACGACTAGATAGTGTGTTCCTCTTCCAATTTGCACTAGAAAATATGGAAGATATTTTGCGTAGGATAGAAAATAATTGAGAGACGGCACAATAATTTTTTTTCAAAAGTTGGTGGCCGAATTCTATTTCAATTGGAGATGGGTCTCACGTGAATGGATGTTGTGGTGGCTAGGGTTTAGTGCTCAACATGTATTATTTATGATTAAATTAAACCCTAATTACATAATTAACATTAATGGGTTTGATTTAATTAATTGGGCTAGTCTAACTAGTTTAATTAATTTAATCAAAGTTCATTAAAACTTTAATTATTTAATATGTTGGACTTGTACCCCTACAAGCCCATTAAACATATTATCCACCATATTTAATTTATTAATTAATCAACTCAACTTTTTGAGCTTAATAAATTAAATACATTATAAATTCAACATTTGAATTTATTATTTAAATTATAAATTCAACTCCTTGAATTTTATCACCTCCAAAATTTAATATTTAATAAACCCAACATTTGAGTTTAATAAATTAAATTCTCAAATTTTATAAATTCAACTACTTGAATTTATTCTCTCAAAATTTATTTATCATAAATTCAACTCCTTGAATTTACTATATAATATAAATTCAACTTCTTGAATTTATTCTCTCAACGGGAACAAACAATCCAGTACTTGTGTGACCCTCAATGGTTCAGGGATACAGCTAGCCGTGGGTTCACAACTCCTTGTGATTCAGAATAACATTTATTCTTATTCGGGCTTACCCTAGTTAGCCCCATTCTATTCATCAACACCTTGATCAAGAATGTCAGAACTCATTTCTGATTGCACCCATCGGATCATGGTAGGAGCGTCTAGTAGCATCGCCCCATGATCCCCTAGGTATCACTGATAGTGCCTGCAAGAACCAGTCGATTATGATTAACGTACAGTACGGTCCCTTCATCTCATATATCCCGATCGAATCTGCAACCATTGGTTCATCGAGGGTTGCATATTAATTCGATAACTATGTGATAACTATAATAGTGGCATCGCGTGTACTATTTGGAGAACTCCTTCTCCAATGTACATCTCATACTCTGGCCAGAGATTCCATGCACTATTATTTCATTAGATCACATAGGATATCCACACCCGTAGGTGAGCGGTGAATCCCCGACTACAATGCACTGGCTCCTATATGTGTCGCAACTGTACCCAACCTCGCCACCTGATGACTCTCCTGGAGCCGGTAAACGAGTCAAAGCACAGCCCTAGCATATAGAGCCTCAGTGTTGTCCCGGGTCGTAAGGACTAATGGTGTACAATCATAACCACGGACTTATCCTCTCGATGAGTGATAACCACTTGGAAAGTCCGAGGGAGGGTTGTTCGGTATAATCATCATATGACTACCCATCTGTATGTTTGGACATCTCTATGCCCTTACCAAGAAACGCAGTACACAACATCACAGATGCTAGTCTCGAGCTCAAGCGACCTTTATCCATGTTTTAGGCGGCTGAATCGACTAGGAACGAATTTAGAATATGCAGTGTTTACAAATGAGTTTCAACATCGAATTACGATTCATTTGTATTAAAGCATAATCAAGGACTTTATCTATGCTGCTTGTATGGGTATACAGATAAAGTATCACGAAACCATTAAAAGTTAAATTATATTAAAATAAAGATTGTTTATTACACTTGAGTCAACAAATTCCCTAGCCAACCGTTGGCTTGCAGGGCATCTACTCTAACAAAAACAACAATTTTGTGCCAAGTTTAGCCCATAAAGTCTTCCAAAAGAAACTCAAGAATTTAACATCGCGACCAAAAACAATAGTCCTAGGCATGCCATGCAACCTTCCGACTTCTCTAAAGAACAAATCCGCAATGTTTGAAGCATCTTCGATTTTATGACAAGCTATAAAATGTGCCATCTTAGAGAATCTATCCACAACAACAAAAATAGAATCAATCCCCTTCTTAGTCGCAGGAAACCCCAAAATAAAGTCCATAGAAATGTCAATCCAAGTTCTTTTTAAGAATAGCACGCAAAAGTGTTCCCAAAGTTCTATTGACAACTTCAGTTTGTCCATCCGTTTGAGGATGACAAGTAGTAGAAAACAACAATTTCGTGCCAAGTTTAGACCATAAAGTATTCCAAAAGTAACTCAAGAATTTAACATCGCGACCAGAATCAATAGTCCTAGGCATGCCATGCAACCTAACGACTTCTCTAATGAACAAATCTGCAATGTTTGAAGCATAATCGGTTTTATGACAAGCTAGAAAATGTGCCATCTTAGAAAATCTATCCACAACAACGAAAATAGAATCCCTCCCCTTCTTAGTCCTAGGCAACCCCAAAATAAAGTCCATAGAAATGTCAATCCAAGTTCTTTTTAAGAATAGCACGCAAAAGTGTTCCCAAAGTTCTATTGACAACTTCAGTTTGTCCATCCGTTTGAGGATGACAAGTAGTTTAAAACAACAATTTTGTGTTAGAGTAGGTGCACGTCGAGCCAAGTGTTGGCCGACTGTTCACGATGAAACTCTTTGTATAAACGATCTTTATTTTAATAATATTTCAATTTATTAATTTGGCGCATCTTTATCTTTATACCCATGCTTGTTGCATAGATAAAGTCCTTGAATATACAAATAGTAGAAAGAATATGAGATGCTCATATGATGAGTATCATGAAACTCATATTTGGAATACTGTATATTCTAAACCGTTCCTAGTCGATTCAGCCGCCACTAAGAAGGATAAAGGCCGCTCGAGTTAGAGACTAGTATCTGCGATGTGAGTACCATGTTTCATTGGTAGGGGACATTGTGATGTCCGAGCATGCAGATAGGTGCTCCTGGTAGAGTGCACTGAACAACCCTCTATAAAGGACTTTCCAAGTGGTTCTCACTTATCGAGTGGAAACGTCCTAGTTTATGGTTGTACAGCCATTAGTCCTTATGACCCGGGACAACATTGAGACTCTATGTGCTAGCGTTCCACTTTGACTTGTTTACCGACTCTTTTGGGGTCATTAGGTGGCAAGATTGGGTGTTACGGCGAAACATATAGGAGTCGATGCATTGTAGTCGGGGATTCACCGCTTACCTACGGGTATGGATATCCTATGTGTTTTTCATGTATGTGTGGGTTGAAATCTCTGATCAGAGTATGGTGGTAATTATGAAAGGGGTTTCATAGATTACACCATCGATGCAACCACGACATGACACATAGTATCGATTCATTGACAACTCTCGATAAACCAATAGTTGTCGAATCGGTCGGGATATATGAGCTGAAGGGACCGTACTGTACGCTAACCATAATTGAATGGTTCTTGCAGGCACTATCATGTGATACCTAGGGAATCACGTAAGCGATGCTGCTAGGCGTTTAACGTGATTGGTTGGGTACTATCAGACTTGAGTTCTGACGTTCTTACTATCAAGGAGTTGATAAGTAAGAATGGAGCAATTGAGGTATGCTCGTATAAGGACATGTTTAGTCCGAATCACATTGAGATGTGAACCCACGGCTAGTTGTATCAATGAACCATTGAGGGCCACACAAGTACTTGCTTAGTAAATCCCGAAGAGAAGTAAAATAGTTCAATGTGTTGAACGGCTTATAAATGTGTTTATAAGCGTAAAGAAAATTAGAAGTATGACTTCTATGAGAGAAATATAAATTTTAATTTATGGAAGTGTTCCTAAGATTAAAATTTGGCCAAGTAAATAATGTAGTTGAAAATTGTGATTTTCATAAACATTGTTGTGGACTAAATTAAATTAATTCAAGTGTTGAATTAATTAAACACTAGTAGACCTAGTAGAGTCTAAATAATTAAATTAATTCAAGTGTTGAATTAATTAAATAATATTGAGTCTTGTAGAGCTCAATTTAAATAATTATTTAACTAGTGGGACTTGAGTAAAATCAAGTAATATTTAATTTATCTCAAATGTGTTTGAGATAATAAAATTTAGTCTATGGTTTTTAATGTGTTAAAAACCATATAATATACAAGTGAGACATGTAGGGATTGCATGCTTGGGAGGTGAAGAGCCTTGATTACTTTTTAATAAAATATTCAAAAGGCATGCAACTTTTGAGAGACAACTTTTCACAATACCTAGGCTATTCTCCCACACACACAATCTCATCACTTGGCCGAAATTTCTTGGAGGATTTCTCTCCATTTTTCTTTCTCTTTTGTTCTTCATTTTCTTGGAAGAAAATCATTCTCTTTGAAAAATCCTCAAGTTTTTCTAGTGCAAAACTTGAGGGGATTTACCTTGTTGAGTGGTGGGCCTAATTCTTTGGGAGAAGAAGGTGAGCTTGTAGATTTGTCCACCAAACAAGAGCTTTGTTATTTAAAACAAAGTTGGAGCCATTTCATCAACTCTAAGGAGTTGATAGGTATATTTCTTAAAACATCCTATGCATGTTTTTAGTTTTTGTAAATGTTGCACAAAAATATATGGGGGCCGAAAAATTTATGCTCAAAATTTTTGTTTTTCGCTTCCGTTGCGTTTCCGGCCTCCGTAACCGGTCCGCTTTCAAGTGGTATCCGAGCTAAGGTTGCGGTTTTTGTGCTATATTTACGTAATATTGTATTGAGATCGATTTCTAACCGCTTGAGAATTTTTTGTGCATAGATTCAAGAGGGCCGAAAATTTTATGTCAAAAACAAAAAAAAATAAATTTTCGGGCAGCATGTTGCTGCCCGAGGGCCTGCCCGAGCTGCCCGGAAATTTCGGGCAGCAAAGGGCAGCCCGAGGGGGCTGCCCGAAACTTCCAGTTTTTAATAAAAAAAAAAAAAATTTTTTTGTTGTTGCCGGAATCCGGCGACGGAGCTCCGGCGACGGCGATGACGGCTAGGGTTTCCAAAAGATGTTTTGGATAATCTTAGTGTCATGGGCCTTGAGATGTTGGGCCATTGGATGGACAACATATTTTGTAAATTTTAAATGGGCCAAAGTATTTTTGTGAAAATGAGTTTTGGGCCCTTAAGTTTAAATTTACAATTGTTGCACATATTTTCTCATAAAATAAATAGTTGAAGTGAGACTTTAATTATTTATAGTAAATTGTGATTTACAAGAAATTCGATTATAAATAAATTAATTTGAAAGTAAACAAAGATGTTTGTATACTTTGTTAATTTAATTTATAATTGTGGCGGTTAGTGATTGGATCAAGATATATAATATTGGATCAATTAATTATAGTAATAATTAATTGATGGTGTATGATATGTGATATTATGCATGAAGGATGATCAAAAGCCCAAGCCCAATTTGCTAGGTGTATGCTAGGATATTTGTGTTGTATGATTGTAATAATTATCAATTTATAAAGTGGGCTTGGTTTATGGCCCGTTCCCACCCCCCATGAGATGTATCCCTATGTGCCATGGATATTTAATTGTAAATATTAGAATAGGGGAAGATCAAGATTGGAAGATGGTGGCCTTGGTGATTATGAAGATCGAAGACATGTAATATTGGATGCTAATGTAATAATTTAGTTGCATTGCATCCCTGCATTTACCCTAGGATTGGACCTAGGCCCGTGTTTGGCTCACACGGGCCATTAGTTTTGGGGCAATTGATCATCCTTGTACTGTTTTCTATTTATAATATATGCATGATATGTTATAAATAATGAGTATGTGCGTTATTATTATAATAACAAAGTTGCATGAATCCGGCAAACATACGATCAAACATGGCGAGCTTTTAAAATAAAATTAATGATGAGACCTTTCAAAATTAAAAAACCCTCATTTTGAATAAGATTCAAAATTAATATCAAGTCCGAAAAGGGGAATTATAAATTTGTTTATAATTTCCTTGTCTTCCATCGACAATGGATGCATGATGAACGCTACCCGTACTCGGGGCTCGGCTCATATTATTGGGGAGCCTTGGGTGCCGGAAAGCTGTGACATCCATTGACATTGTGATGTGAACTACGTGGAACTCCCATGATTTCGGCTCATATTATTGAGGGAACTCATGGCGACCGTCCATTAAGGTTCAATATCGATGGGTTAGGCTTGACACGTAAAGATGAACGACGTCATATTATTGGGTCCTAATCAAACGTGAGACAAAAGTATACGTAGAGGGTTGCATGGCGATGCAATTGGAAACTACCTTTTAGGAATTGTGATGGCCGATATTATTCGGGATCACAATTCGCTAATTGGACCTTACGTACCTTCTGAGGAAAGTGTTTCCCGTTTTCACTAGAGGGTAGTGAAAATGTCAAAACAGTGGGAGCGATTATTTATAAAGTAAAAGTCCAAACTTTATATCTTATTAAATATTTTAAAATAGTCATTAACATTTATCTGTTTTACTTTTCAGTACAATCTTTGACATGTCATCAATTCGCAACCCGTTTTCGGTCATTCTCGAAAAACACATTCTAACCGGACCAAACTATATCACTTGGCTAAGAAATTTAAAGATTGTCCTAAACTCGGAGAAGATCGCATATACACTTACTGAGGCGCCCCCTGCTGAGGCTCCTATAGGCTGCACTCCTGAGGAATTGCAGACCTACAAGGATTGGTGCGACCATGACTTGAAGGCGAAGTGTTATATGCAGGCTTCGATGAACGATGAGCTGCAAAGGCGATTCGAGGATGCTAAGAATGCTGCTGACATTCATATGCACCTCAAGGAGCTCTTCGGTGAGCAGACTCGGCCTTTGAGGCATGCCACAGTGAAGGAGCTCATCACTTTACGCATGCGAGATGGGACTTCGGTCCATGAGCATGGCCTAAAGTTGATTGGGCTCGTGGACAAGCTCGTAGGCATGGATTTGATCTTGCCATCGGAGTTGACCACGGATGTGTTGCTGTTGTCACTGCCCAGCTCTTTCGATCCTTTTGTCGTGAACTTCAACATGAACAAGCTTGAGCCCAGCCTTGAAGAGTTGGTGAACATGCTTGTGACCTTTGAGTCCACGATCAAGAAGGAGAAGCAGGTTCTTTTTGTGGGCTCTTCATCTGGCACGAAGACCGGTCCACCTGGGAAGGGAAAGAAGCGTTCTTTCCAGCGTACCAAGAAGAGCGTGCCCTTGAAGAGGCAGAGTCCGAGTCCCGTTGTGGCAGCCGCGCCAGTGAAGGCTGAAAAGACTGTTGACATCTGTCACCACTGCAAGAAGCCTGGACATTGGAGGCGTAACTGCAGAGAATATCTTGCGCAGAAGGGTTCTGGCAAAGGTATGTTCTTTATTGAAGTAAATATCTCGATTAACTCTACTTCTTGGGTATTGGATACCGGCTGTGGCTCACATCTCTGTAATGACTTGCAGGCGATGGGAAGAAGTAGGAGGCTCCGAGAGGGTGAGACCTTCTTAAGGATGGGCAATGGAGCAAGAGTTGCTGCCAAAGCCGTAGGAGATATTTGTTTAATTTTGAACAATGATTTTAAGTTTGTATTAAGAGATGTTTTGTTCGTACCAGACTTGATTAAAAACATTATTTCCATTCCTATGCTTGATATTGATGGATATTCTTGTTTATTTGGCAAAGGTGTTTGCAATATTTACAAGAATGAATGTTTAGTTGGTACCGGTGAACTTGAAAACAATCTCTACACCTTAAAATTAAAAGATATTCCACTTAACAATGTCCAAACGATAACAACGACAAATAAGCGCAAACAAGATACTCTTAATTCGGCACAATTATGGCATGCTCGATTAGGTCATATATCCCTAAGAAGGATGAACAAGTTAGTGGGAGTTGGCATGTTTGATATGTCCGATATTAATGCTCTCACGACTTGTGAATCCTGTCTAAAAGGAAAGATGACCAAAATTCCCTTTAAGGGCCATGCGGAGCGAGCCAAAGGGTTATTGGATTTGATCCATACCGATGTGTGCGGTCCGCTTAGCATCACCACTAAGCATGGACATGCCTACTTCATCACCTTTACCGATGACCATTCGAGGTATGGGTATGTGTATTTGATGAAATACAAGTCTGAAGCCTTTGAAAGGTTCAAAGAATTCAGAAGTGAAGTAGAGAAGCAATTGGGACGAAGCATCAAGACACTTCGATCGGATCGAGGTGGTGAGTACTTGAGTGCCGAGTTCCAAGAGTATCTTAGAGAGAATGGGATTCTCTCGCAGTGGACTCCGCCCGCTACACCATAGTTAAATGGTGTTTCGGAGCGTCGTAACCGGACTTTGATGGACATGGTTCGGTCTATGATGGGGTTCACAGAGTTGCCGCCATCCTTTTGGGGATATGCGCTTGAAACAGCGGCAATGTTGTTGAACAATGTCCATACAAAGGCAGTTGACAAGACTCCATATGAGATATGGATGGGTAAGCCTCCCAAGTATTCTTATCTAAGAATATGGGGGTGTCCTGCTTATGTGAAGCAGACAGTGGGAGATAAATTGGATAGTCGATCCATTTTATGCTACTTTGTGGGATATCCAAAGAATTCAATTGGATATTACTTCTATCATCCCCAAGAAACAAAGGTGTTTGTTTCTAGGAACGCAACCTTTTTGGAAAAGGAATTTCTATTAGATAGAAAAGGCGAGATGATAGAACTCGAAGAGGTTCGAGAGACACCCACAGTTGTAGAACCCACACCCGAGAAGCCAAGTGAGGAGATACAAGCTCCTAGAAGAACCGAGAGAGTCTCGAGACCCCCTGTGAGGTATGGTCTGCTTCTTGAAGAGGGCCATGATGAGCCTAACCTTGGATGTGATCCAAGGACTTTCAAGGAAGCGTTATCGGATGCCGATTCATCCAAGTGGCTTGAAGCAATGGAATCTGAGATGAATTCCATGCATTCGAACCAAGTGTGGAATCTCGTGGATCCACCTGAGGGAATTGTTCCCATAGGGTGTAAATGGATTTACAAGAGAAAACTTGGGGCGGATGGGAAGGTATTGACCTTCAAGGCGCGATTGGTAGCAAAAGGGTATACTCAAAGGCAAGTTGTTGACTATGAGGAAACCTTTTCTCCAGTTGCGATGTTCAAGTCCATTAGGATATTGCTAGCCATAGCTGCATGGTATGACTATGAGATATGGCAGATGGATGTGAAGACAGCCTTCCTTAATGGGGATATTAAGGAAGAAATTTACATGTCTCAACCTGAAGGGTTCACATCCATCGGAAGTGAGCATATGGTATGCAAACTTCAAAGATCTATTTATGGTCTTAAGCAGGCATCGAGGAGCTGGAACCTTAGATTCGATAGTACAATCAAAGAGTTTGGTTTTACTAAGAATCCTGAGGAACCCTGCGTGTATAAGAAGGTCAGTGGGAGTGCTGTGACATTCCTAGTTCTTTATGTTGATGACATTCTACTCATTGGGAATGATGTAGGAATGTTGCAATCAACTAAGATATGGTTAGCAAGTAAGTTCTCAATGCAGGACTTGGGTGAAGCATCTTTTGTATTGGGAATACAGATCTATAGAGATAGATCAAAAAGATTGCTTGGTCTCACCCAGTCCACATACATTGATACCATCGTGAAGCGGTTCTCGATGGATGAGTCCAAGAGAGGACATCTACCAATGTGTCATGGCGTGTCCCTATCCAAGTCTATGTCTCCCAAGACTGATGCAGAGATAGCGGCGATGACACGAATTCCGTATGCTTCAGCCATTGGTAGTATCATGTATGGGATGATATCTACACGTCCTGACGTGGCATTTGCACTAAGTGTAGTGAGTAGATATCAATCCAACCCCGGTCTTCCACACTGGAAAGCTGTGAAAGACATCCTCAAGTATTTGAGAAGGACCAATAAGTTGTTCTTGGTCTATGGGGGTGGAGAACTGAAATTGGAAGGCTATACCGACTCTAGCTTCCAAAGCGATGTTGATGACTCGAAGTCAACCTCCGGATTCATATTCATGCTCAATGGTGGTGCTGTCTCTTGGAAGAGTTCCAAGCAAGACAGTACTGCGGATTCCACCACTGAGGCAGAATACATTGCTGCATCGGCTGCAGCAAAGGAGGCTGTTTGGATTAGGAATTTCGTCCAAGAGTTGGGCGTCATTCCAAATGGAGTTGCTCCTATCCCGGTGATGTGCGACAACACGGGAGCCATAGCTCAGGCGAAGGAGCCAAGGTCTCATCAGAAGTCCAAACACGTATTGAGAAAGTACCACATCCTCAGAGAGATCGTGGAAAGAGGAGATGTCGTGATTGACAAAGTCGGCTCCGCAGATAATGTTGCTGATCCACTAACTAAGCCTTTACCAGGACCATCGTTCGAGAAGCATCGCGAATCAATGGGTCTAAAGTATATAGGTAGTTGGCTCTAGTGCAAGTGGGAGATTGTTAGAGTAGGTGCACGTCGAGCCAAGTGTTGGCCGACTGTTCACGATGAAACTCTTTGTATAAACGATCTTTATTTTAATAATATTTCAATTTATTAATTTGGCGCATCTTTATCTTTATACCCATGCTTGTTGCATAGATAAAGTCCTTGAATATACAAATAGTAGAAAGAATATGAGATGCTCATATGATGAGTATCATGAAACTCATATTTGGAATACTGTATATTCTAAACCGTTCCTAGTCGATTCAGCCGCCACTAAGAAGGATAAAGGCCGCTCGAGTTAGAGACTAGTATCTGCGATGTGAGTACCATGTTTCATTGGTAGGGGACATTGTGATGTCCGAGCATGCAGATAGGTGCTCCTGGTAGAGTGCACTGAACAACCCTCTATAAAGGACTTTCCAAGTGGTTCTCACTTATCGAGTGGAAACGTCCTAGTTTATGGTTGTACGCCATTAGTCCTTATGACCCGGGACAACATTGAGACTCTATGTGCTAGCGTTCCACTTTGACTTGTTTACCGACTCTTTTGGGGTCATTAGGTGGCAAGATTGGGTGTTACGGCGAAACATATAGGAGTCGATGCATTGTAGTCGGGGATTCACCGCTTACCTACGGGTATGGATATCCTATGTGTTTTTCATGTATGTGTGGGTTGAAATCTCTGATCAGAGTATGGTGGTAATTATGAAAGGGGTTTCATAGATTACACCATCGATGCAACCACGACATGACACATAGTATCGATTCATTGACAACTCTCGATAAACCAATAGTTGTCGAATCGGTCGGGATATATGAGCTGAAGGGACCGTACTGTACGCTAACCATAATTGAATGGTTCTTGCAGGCACTATCATGTGATACCTAGGGAATCACGTAAGCGATGCTGCTAGGCGTTTAACGTGATTGGTTGGGTACTATCAGACTTGAGTTCTGACGTTCTTACTATCAAGGAGTTGATAAGTAAGAATGGAGCAATTGGGGTATGCTCGTATAAGGACATGTTTAGTCCGAATCACATTGAGATGTGAACCCACGGCTAGTATGTATCAATGAACCATTGAGGGCCACACAAGTACTTGCTTAGTAAATCCCGAAGAGAAGTAAAATAGTTCAATGTGTTGAACGGCTTATAAATGTGTTTATAAGCGTAAAGAAAATTAGAAGTATGACTTCTATGAGAGAAATATAAATTTTAATTTATGGAAGTGTTCCTAAGATTAAAATTTGGCCAAGTAAATAATGTAGTTGAAAATTGTGATTTTCATAAACATTGTTGTGGACTAAATTAAATTAATTCAAGTGTTGAATTAATTAAACACTAGTAGACCTAGTAGAGTCTAAATAATTAAATTAATTCAAGTGTTGAATTAATTAAATAATATTGAGTCTTGTAGAGCTCAATTTAAATAATTATTTAACTAGTGGGACTTGAGTAAAATCAAGTAATATTTAATTTATCTCAAATGTGTTTGAGATAATAAAATTTAGTCTATGGTTTTTAATGTGTTAAAAACCATATAATATACAAGTGAGACATGTAGGGATTGCATGCTTGGGAGGTGAAGAGCCTTGATTACTTTTTAATAAAATATTCAAAAGGCATGCAACTTTTGAGAGACAACTTTTCACAATACCTAGGCTATTCTCCCACACACACAATCTCATCACTTGGCCGAAATTTCTTGGAGGATTTCTCTCCATTTTTCTTTCTCTTTTGTTCTTCATTTTCTTGGAAGAAAATCATTCTCTTTGAAAAATCCTCAAGTTTTTCTAGTGCAAAACTTGAGGGGATTTACCTTGTTGAGTGGTGGGCCTAATTCTTTGGGAGAAGAAGGTGAGCTTGTAGATTTGTCCACCAAACAAGAGCTTTGTTATTTAAAACAAAGTTGGAGCCATTTCATCAACTCTAAGGAGTTGATAGGTATATTTCTTAAAACATCCTATGCATGTTTTTAGTTTTTGTAAATGTTGCACAAAAATATATGGGGGCCGAAAAATTTATGCTCAAAATTTTTGTTTTTCGCTTCC
Source organism: Primulina eburnea (assembly GCF_022965805.1). Taxonomy (NCBI): domain Eukaryota; kingdom Viridiplantae; phylum Streptophyta; class Magnoliopsida; order Lamiales; family Gesneriaceae; genus Primulina; species Primulina eburnea. The sequence goes on from NW_027330696.1 coordinate 34,930, forward strand.
GTTGCGTTTCCGGCCTCCGTAACCGGTCCGCTTTCATTTTGTGCCAAGTTTAGACCATAAAGTATTCCAAAAGTAACTCAAGAATTTAACATCGCGACCAGGAACAATAGTCCTAGTCATGCCATGCAACCTACCGACTTCTCTAAAGAACAAATCCGCAATGTTTGAAGCATCATCGATTTTATGACAAGCTATAAAATGTGCCATCTTAGAGAATTTATCCACAACAACGAAAATAGAATCCCTCCTCTTCTTAGTCCTAGGCAACCTCAAAATAAAGTCCATAGAAATGTCAATCCAAGTTCTTTTTAAGAATAGCATGCAAAAGTGTTCCCAAAGTGCTATTGACAACTTTAGTTTGTCCATCCGTTTGAGGATGACAAGTAGTAGAAAACAACAATTTTGTGCCAAGTTTAGCCCATAAAGTCTTCCAAAAGAAACTCAAGAATTTAACATCGCGACCAAAAACAATAGTCCTAGGCATGCCATGCAACCTTCCGACTTCTCTAAAGAACAAATCCGCAATGTTTGAAGCATCATCGATTTTATGACAAGCTATAAAATGTGCCATCTTAGAGAATCTATCCACAACAACAAAAATAGAATCAATCCCCTTCTTAGTCGCAGGAAACCCCAAAATAAAGTCCATAGAAATGTCAATCCAAGTTCTTTTTAAGAATAGCACGCAAAAGTGTTCCCAAAGTTCTATTGACAACTTCAGTTTGTCCATCCGTTTGAGGATGACAAGTAGTAGAAAACAACAATTTCGTGCCAAGTTTAGACCATAAAGTATTCCAAAAGTAACTCAAGAATTTAACATCGCGACCAGAATCAATAGTCCTAGGCATGCCATGCAACCTAACGACTTCTCTAATGAACAAATCCGCAATGTTTGAAGCATAATCGGTTTTATGACAAGCTAGAAAATGTGCCATCTTAGAAAATCTATCCACAACAACGAAAATAGAATCCCTCCCCTTTTAGTCCTAGGCAACCCCAAAATAAAGTCCATAGAAATGTCAATCCAAGTTCTTTTTAAGAATAGCACGCAAAAGTGTTCCCAAAGTTCTATTGACAACTTCAGTTTGTCCATCCGTTTGAGGATGACAAGTAGTAGAAAACAACAATTTTGTGCCAAGTTTAGACCATAAAGTATTCCAAAAGTAACTCAAGAATTTAACATCGCGACCAGAAACAATAGTCCTAGGCATGCCATGCAACCTACCGACTTCTCTTAAGAACTAATCCGCAATGTTTGAAACATCATCGATTTTATGGCAAGCTATAAAATGTGCCATCTTAGAGAATCTATCCACAACAACGAAAATAGAATCCATCCCCTTCTTAGTCCTAGGCACCCCAAAATAAAGTCCATAGAAATGTCAATCCAAGTTCTTTTTAAGAATAGCACGCAAAAGTGTTCCCAAAGTTCTATTGACAACTTCAGTTTCTCCATCCGTTTGAAGATGACAAGTAGTAGAAAACAATAATTTCGTGCCAAGTTTAGACCATAAAGTATTCCAAAATTAACTCAAGAATTTAACATCGCGACCAGAATCAATAGTCCTAGGCATGCCATGCAACCTAACGACTTCTCTAATGAACAAATCCACAATGTTTGAAGCATAATCGGTTTTATGACAAGCTATAAAATGTGCCATCTTAGAAAATCTATCCACAACAAAGAAAATAGAATCCCTCCCCTTCTTAGTCCTAGGCAACCCCAAAATAAGTCCATAGAAATGTCAATCCAAGTTCTTTTTAAGAATAGCACGCAAAAGTGTTCCCAAAGTTCTGTTGACAACTTCAGTTTGTCCATCCGTTTGAGGATGACAAGTAGTAGAAAACAACAGTTTTGTGCCAAGTTTAGACCATATAGTATTCCAAAAGTAACTCAAGAATTTAACATCGCGACCAGAAACAATAGTCGTAGGCATGCCATGCAACCTACCGACTTCTCTAAAGAACAAATCCGCAATGTTTGAAGCATCATCGATTTTATGACAAGCTATAAAATGTGCCATCTTAGAGAATTTATCCACAACAACGAAAATAGAATCCCTCCCCTTCTTAGTCCTAGGCAACATCAAAATAAAGTCCATAGAAATGTCAATCCATGTTCTTTTTAAGAGTAGCACGCAAAAGTGTTCCCAAAGTGCTATTGACAACTTCAGTTTGTCCATCCGTTTGAGGATGACAAGTAGTAGAAAACAACAATTTTGTGCCAAGTTTAGCCCATAAAGTCTTCCAAAAGAAACTCAAGAATTTAACATCGCGACCAAAAAAAATAGTCCTAGGCATGCCATGCAACCTTCCGACTTCTCTAAAGAACAAATCCGCAATGTTTGAAGCATCTTCGATTTTATGACAAGCTATAAAATGTGCCATCTTAGAGAATCTATCCACAACAACAAAAATAGAATCAATCCCCTTCTTAGTCGCAGGAAACCCCAAAATAAAGTCCATAGAAATGTCAATCCAAGTTCTTTTTAAGAATAGCACGCAAAAGTGTTCCCAAAGTTCTATTGACAACTTCAGTTTGTCCATCCGTTTGAGGATGACAAGTAGTAGAAAACGACAATTTCGTGCCAAGTTTAGACCATACAGTACTCCAAAAGTAACTCAAGAATTTAACATCGCGACCAGAATCAATAGTCCTAGGCATGCCATGCAACCTAACGACTTCTCTAATGAACAAATCCGCAATGTTTGAAGCATAATCGGTTTTATGACAAGCTAGAAAATGTGCCACTTTAGAAAATCTATCCACAACAACGAAAATAGAATCCCTCCCCTTCTTAGTCCTAGGCAACCCCAAAATAAAGTCCATAGAAATGTCAATCCAAGTTCTTTTTAAGAATAGCACGCAAAAGTGTTCCCAAAGTTCTATTGACAACTTCAGTTTGTCCATCCGTTTGAGGATGACAAGTAGTAGAAAACAACAATTTTGTGCCAAGTTTAGACCATAAAGTATTCCAAAAGTGTGGGGACCCGGGTTCTAACTCAATTCTTTTGGGATTTAATTGGATCTTTATTATAAATGGCGGGTCAAAATTTTTTTCGCTTTCTAACATTAATTCTAATGTATAGATAAAGCATAACATATCGTTAACTGAAATAAACAACATAATGTACATACATATCTGTCTAGTACAATCATACACTAGTGTTCGAATCTCAAATACAAACATAAGTAGTACAAGTTTCATAAGGAAACACTAGTAATCTGCAATGCCCGAGATCTCCACGCTATCATCATCTCTCATCTAGCTCGCGACCCCGATCCTGCCCCACCTGTTGCCATGCACACATACAGACACGACAACAGCCGGATAACTCCGGTGAGAACATATCCCAGTATAAAACATGGATGCATGCAATGTCATAATCATGTACAATGCATAACATAAATCAAGTAACATGAATATACATCTAAACATGTAGTAGAATACAAATCTGTATTCTACAATTCACATCTTGACTCGACTCTTTTCTAATCTAGGGATCCCGGTGTGAATAAGACGGTCTGTCACCTACCCAGCCACTCGGGGCAACGGTACGTCTTATTCCTAGACTTCGGTCAACTCTGTATCGAGGGTCTACACATATAACAAATCTGTTTCTATGCGTCGATACACCGAAACGTCTAGTTTTGGCAAGTCTGCCAATCTCTCCTATCTCAAGACTCGAATATAAATCAATAAACGAAACATTACATAATCAATGTAATAACTATCTAGTATGTGATTTAGGGAAACTCGTATCAAATCTGAATCGAGTTGTGCAATCCCGTGACCACATGAATTATACCTTTCTTGTCGCACTATCTGTCGAGCTCTCGAATCAAATGTCAAACCTGTCACTTCAAATCTGAAATGGCAATGTAGATATACTTTCTATCAATATACATCTCAATGTACAATTCTGTAATCGATTTCAATGTAATTCAACGGCGTAACGGCATAATTCTTCGATACCGATAACTCAAGAATATCATACTCGATCATAATCAACTTATAAACTCATCAACCTCAATACATAAGCTGAAATCTGTACCATTTTACCGTAATACATGCTGGAAACTAACAATCTTAGCAAATAACATCCGTTTCTTGATGCGGTTACGAATATACCATGCTCAATACCTCAAGAACACAATCTAATTAACATATTACAATTTCTCCAACATCTATATTTCGAAATAGGTTGGAATGGAACAATACTTACATCCTTTGATAGCCTTTGACGAGGTGAGTTCAAAACCGAAGTCGGATCTAAAATCGGATAACCGGAAATAGCAAAATCTCAAGTGCAAAGATCAAAAGAATGAAAGCTCCTCCCAACCCTTCTCTCGGCTCTTGTTCTGAATCGTTTACTGAAATGAAGACACATATCATATATTGCATGCAAAAGGGACGAGTGTTCATGTTTTTCAAATGACACGCACTACCGCGGGTGCGGTAGCATAAGGGCGCGGGTGCGCTGTGCTCTCGGCAGCAATATTATTTTCTAGAATTCTTAGACCGCGGGTGCGGTCCTTACATGACCGCGGGTGCGGTCTCACACCGCGGGGGCAGTCTTGCTAGCACCGCGGGTGCGGTGTCTGTTCGCATAAAACTCATTTTTTTTTTCTATCTTTACACCGCGGGTGCGGTGATGTTAATACCGCAGGTGCGGTCTTGTCTCGGCCATGCTTACTCAAACTCACATTTTTCATGTCATGCATAATCCTCTTCAACCCTCACATCGATGCCAATTGACAATTCTCGAGCCTTACAAAAGTAACTCAAGAATTTAACATCGCGACCAGAACAATAGTCCTAGGCATGCCATGCAACCTACCGACTTCTCTAAAGAACTAATCCGCAATGTTTGAACATCATCGATTTTATGGAAACTATAAAATGTGCCATCTTAGAGAATCTATCCACAACAACGAAAATAGAATCCATCCCCTTCTTAGTCCTAGGCACTCAAATAAAGTCCATAGAAATGTCAATCCAAGTTCTTTTGAGAATAGCACGCAAAAGTGTTCCCAAAGTGCTATTGACAACTTCAGTTTGTCCATCCGTTTGAGGATGACAAGTAGTAGAAAAAAACAATTTTGTGCCAAGTTTATCCGATAAAGTCTTCCAAAAGTAACTCAAGAATTTAACATCGCGACCAGAAACAATAGTCCTAGGCATGCCATGCAACCTAACGACTTCTCTAAAGAACAAATCCGCAATGTTTGAAGCATCATCGGTTTTATGACAAGCTATAAAATGTGCTATCTTAGAGAATCTATCCACAACAACGAAAATAGAATCCATCCCCTTCTTAGTCCTAGGCACCCCAAAATAAAGTCCATAGAAATGTCAATCCAAGTTCTTTTTAAGAATAGCACGCAAAAGTGTTCCCAAAGTGCTATTGACAACTTCAGTTTGTCCATCAGTTTGAGGATGAGAAGTAGTAGAAAACAACAATTTCGTGCCAAGTTTAGACCATAAAGTATTCTTAAAGTAACTCAAAAATTTAACATCGCGACCAGAATCAATAGTCTTAGGCATGCCATGCAACCTAACAATTTCTCTAATGAACAAATCCGCAATGTTTGAAGCATAATCGGTTTTATGACAAGCTATAAAATGTGCCATCTTAGAAAATCTATCCACAACAACGAAAATAGAATCCCTCCCCTTCTTAGTCCTAGGCAACCCCAAAATAAAGTCCATAGAAATGTCAATCCAAGTTCTTTTTAAGAATAGCACGCAAAAGTGTTCCCAAAGTTCTATTGACAACTTTAGTTTGTCCATCCGTTTGAGGATGACAAGTAGTAGAAAACAACAATTTTGTGCCAAGTTTAGACCATATAGTATTCCAAAAGTAACTCAAGAATTTAACATCGCGACCAGAAACAATAGTCCTAGGCATGCCATGCAACCTACCGACTTCTCTAAAGAACTAATCCGCAATGTTTGAAACATCATCGATTTTATGGCAAGATATAAAATGTGCCATCTTAGAGAATCTATCCACAACAACGAAAATAGAATTCATCCCCTTCTATGTCCTAGGCAACCCCAAAATAAAGTCCATAGAAATGTCAATCCAAGTTCTTTTTAAGAATAGCACGCAAAAGTGTTCCCAAAGTTCTATTGACAACTTTAGTTTGTCCATCCGTTTGAGGATGACAAGTAGTAGAAAACAACAATTTTGTGCCAAGTTTAGACCATAAAGTATTCCAAAAGTAACTCAAGAATTTAACATCGCGACCAGAAACAATAGTCCTAGGCATGCCATGAAACCTTCCGACTTCTCTAAAGTACAAATCCGCAATGTTTGAAGCATCTTCGATTTTATGACAAGCTATAAAATGTGCCATCTTAGAGAATCTATCCACAACAACAAAAATAGAATCAATCCCCTTCTTAGTCGCAGGAAACCCCAAAATAAAGTCCATAGAAATGTCAATCCAAGTTCTTTTTAAGAATAGCACGCAAAAGTGTTCCCAAAGTTCTATTGACAACTTCAGTTTGTCCATCCGTTTGAGGATGACAAGTAGTAGAAAACGACAATTTCGTGCCAAGTTTAGACCATAAAGTATTCCAAAAGTAACTCAAGAATTTAACATCGCGACCAGAATCAATAGTCCTAGGCATGCCATGCAACCTAACGACTTCTCTAATGAACAAATCCGCAATGTTTGAAGCATAATCGGTTTTATGACAAGCTAGAAAATGTGCCACTTTAGAAAATCTATCCACAACAACGAAAATAGAATCCCTCCCCTTCTTAGTCCTAGGCAACCCCAAAATAAAGTCCATAGAAATGTCAATCCAAGTTCTTTTTAAGAATAGCACGCAAAAGTGTTCCCAAAGTTCTATTGACAACTTCAGTTTGTCCATCCGTTTGAGGATGACAAGTAGTAGAAAACAACAGTTTTGTGCCAAGTTTAGACCATAAAGTATTCCAAAAGTAACTCAAGAATTTAACATCGCGACCAGAAACAATAGTCCTAGGCATGCCATGCAACCTACCGACTTCTCTAAAGAACTAATCCGCAATGTTTGAAACATCATCGATTTTATGGCAAGCTATAAAATGTGCCATCTTAGAGAATCTATCCACAACAACGAAAATAGAATCCATCCCATTCTTAGTCCTAGGCACCTCAAAATAAAGTCCATAGAAATGTCAATCCAAGTTCTTTTTGAGAATAGCACGCAAAAGTGTTCCCAAAGTGCTATTGACAACTTCAGTTTGTCCATCCGTTTGAGGATGACAAGTAGTAGAAAACAACAATTTTGTGCCAAGTTTATCCGATAAAGTCTTCCAAAAGTAACTCAAGAATTTAACATCGCGACCAGAAACAATAGTCCTAGGCATGCCATGCAACCTAACGACTTCTCTAAAGAACAAATCCGCAATGTTTGAAGCATCATCGGTTTTATGACAAGCTATAAAATGTGCTATCTTAGAGAATCTATCCACAACAACGAAAATAGAATCCATCCCCTTCTTAGTCCTAGGCACCCCAAAATAAAGTCCATAGAAATGTCAATCCAAGTTCTTTTTAAGAATAGCACGCAAAAGTGTTCCCAAAGTGCTATTGACAACTTCAGTTTGTCCATCAGTTTGAGGATGAGAAGTAGTAGAAAACAACAATTTCGTGCCAAGTTTAGACCATAAAGTATTCTTAAAGTAACTCAAAAATTTAACATCGCGACCAGAATCAATAGTCTTAGGCATGCCATGCAACCTAACAATTTCTCTAATGAACAAATCCGCAATGTTTGAAGCATAATCGGTTTTATGACAAGCTATAAAATGTGCCATCTTAGAAAATCTATCCACAACAACGAAAATAGAATCCCTCCCCTTCTTAGTCCTAGGCAACCCCAAAATAAAGTCCATAGAAATGTCAATCCAAGTTCTTTTTAAGAATAGCACGCAAAAGTGTTCCCAAAGTTCTATTGACAACTTTAGTTTGTCCATCCGTTTGAGGATGACAAGTAGTAGAAAACAACAATTTTGTGCCAAGTTTAGACCATATAGTATTCCAAAAGTAACTCAAGAATTTAACATCGCGACCAGAAACAATAGTCCTAGGCATGCCATGCAACCTACCGACTTCTCTAAAGAACTAATCCGCAATGTTTGAAACATCATCGATTTTATGGCAAGCTATAAAATGTGCCATCTTAGAGAATCTATCCACAACAACGAAAATAGAATCATCCCCTTCTATGTCCTAGGCACCCCAAAATAAAGTCGATAGAAATGTCAATCCAAGTTCTTTTTAAGAATAGCACGCAAAAGTGTTCCCAAAGTTCTATTGACAACTTCAGTTTCTCCATCCGTTTGAGGATGACAAGTAGTAGAAAACAACAATTTCGTGCCAAGTTTAGACCATAAAGTATTCCAAAAGTAACTCAAGAATTTAACATCGCGACCAGAATCAATAGTCCTAGGCATGCCATGCAACCTAACGACTTCTCTAATGAACAAATCCGCAATGTTTGAAGCATAATCGGTTTTATGACAAGCTATAAAATGTGCCATCTTAGAAAATCTATCCACAACAACGAAAATAGAATCCCTCCCCTTCTTAGTCCTAGGCAACCCCAAAATAAAGTCCATAGAAATGTCAATCCAAGTTCTTTTTAAGAATAGCACGCAAAAGTGTTCCCAAAGTTCTATTGACAACTTCAGTTTGTCTATCCGTTTGAGGATGACAAGTAGTAGAAAACAACAATTTTGTGCCAAGTTTAGACCATAAAGTATTCAAAAAGTAACTCAAGAATTTAACATCGCGACAGAAAACAATAGTCGTAGGCATGCCATGCAACCTACCGACTTCTCTAAAGAACTAATCCGCAATGTTTGAAACATCATCGATTTTATGGCAAGCTATAAAATGTGCCATCTTAGAGAATCTATCCACAACAACGAAAATAGAATCCATCCCCTTCTTAGTCCTAGGCACCCCAAAATAAAGTCCATAGAAATGTCAATCCAAGTTCTTTTTAAGAATAGCACGCAAAAGTGTTCCCAAAGTTCTATTGACAACTTCAGTTTGTCCATCCGTTTGAGGATGACAAGTAGTAGAAAACAACAATTTCGTGCCAAGTTTAGACCATAAAGTATTCCAAAAGTAACTCAAGAATTTAACATCGCGACCAGAATCAATAGTCCTAGGCATGCCATGCAACCTAACGACTTCTCTAATGAACAAATCCGCAATGTTTGAAGCATAATCGGTTTTATGACAAGCTATAAAATGTGCCATCTTAGAAAATCTATCCACAACAACGAAAATAGAATCCCTCCCCTTCTTAGTCCTTGGCAACTCCAAAATAAAGTCCATAGAAATGTCAATCCAAGTTCTTTTTAAGAATAGCACGCAAAAGTGTTCTCAAAGTTCTATTGACAACTTCAGTTTGTCCATCCGTTTGAGGATGACAAGTAGTAGAAAACAACAATTTTGTGCCAAGTTTAGACCATAAAGTATTCCAAAAGTAACTCAAGAATTTAACATCGCGACCAGAAACAATAGTCCTAGGCATGCCATGCAACCTACCGACTTCTCTAAAGAACTAATCCGCAATGTTTGTGTAGTGACCCGTTCCAGAATCACCTACTAATCAAAAACTAAGCATGCAATTAACCTAATCAATTATAATCAGAGATAACAGCGGAAATATGGCCAACAACAATAGTTATACAACCCAATCGAAATCGAAGTCTAGACTAACTCAAAATGAAATATCCAGTACAACCATATCGAATCAAATGGAAAACACTGAAAACTAAACCAACCAGCTACTCAACGTCCTCCTCCTGCTCCTCCTGAGCCATCCAACCTGAGGCCTGCCCCGTGGGAATGGGGTGTCCAAGAATAAACAAAACCGAGGACGTGAGCGATAAGAACGCCCAGTACAAAAGTATGAGTATACAAACCTATAAGAAATGCACATGCTATGATATGATACCAGGGTAGTCAAGAAACAGGAATCACAAAGGATCTCAAAATGCTCAGTATAGAGGCGCCAAGTGGATAGTGCCGCGCGGTCCAACCTCTGGGTCACTGCATCCACTACAAGACAGACGTGGACCTAAAATGTCCCGGACCACCGAAGCCCTCCCGACCCGTCGGCCACTGTGTACTCTCGGTGTCCATGCGTCCACAAGACAGGGCTGAGCGGCCCCAAGATATAGCTTATCTCGAAAGAGATACAGCTCAACAGTAAAGGCTATCTCGAAGGAGATACGGCTCAACATGATATGCAATATGCATCATAACTCGTGACATAATAGCATGCATCATATGACATATAACAATGCAGCAAATACTCATGCAACACATATAAGAATGTATACTCAACCAGGATATCTCGGATAGTACTTTCGTACCTCTATCACAGCAAGCCTAGCCTTACGCAACACCGCTAATCAAGTCTAGCCCAAGCCTACGCATCAAAAGCATACTCAATCAATACTACCATGCTCGACTAGCAAAACCAGTACTCCCTAGTACTACCAAAGGTTTAGGGTTTACCTTCGTCCGTCGACAGCCCTTTGATGTCGATTGCCTTGAAACTCAGGCGCCGCTACGCTACTACTCCTGGCAGCTCTTGGCTATCGCTCGACCAACAACTAACCCTAGAAACCTTCCAAATCCTCTCAACTATGAGGCAAAACTCAAGAAATTGGCAAGTCAAAATGAGGAAATCCGAGCACTATTTATAGGCCATGTTCGGATCCTCCGAACAACACTTCGGAACGTCCGAACGCTACGTGTCCATTGGCTCTTGACAGCTCATGATCGGATCCTCCGATCATACACTTCGGACCGTCCGAACATGTATGGAAAATGACGTGTCGATCAACACTTGACACCTATGATCGGATTCACCGAACTACACTTCGGATCGTCCGAACTCTTCGGTGCTTCCGAACCCTCTTCGGTCCGTCCGATCATGACCATAGCCAAAATTACACCTTAAACCTTCTTAATCACCATTACTCCGTTAATTACCCAATTTGGAATTCGGGCTACTACATTCTCCCCCCCTCAAAAGATTTCGTCCTCGAAATCAGGCTTAGAGAATGAACAAAATGAAATAACAACATCATTAATACATCTCAATTGTTGTTGAATACAACTGATACTATGATTACAACTGAAAACACAAACTTATACAAAGCACAACTCAAAAGAGCTCTGGATGCTCCGAACGCATACGACTCTCTAACTCCCAAGTGGCTTCTTCAGTGCCTCGACGCTGCCACTGCACTAAGACAAGAGGAATGATCTTATTCCGCAACACCTTATCTTTGCGATCTAGAATCTGAACTGGTCGCTCCACGTAAGACAAATCCGTATCAAGTTGAACTTCAGATGGATGTAAGATGTGCGACTCATCTGCTACATAACGTCTTAACAAGGATACGTGGAACACATCATGAATACTTGATAGGTACGGCGGCAACGCAAGTCTGTAAGCTAAATCTCCCACACATTCCAGTATCTCGAATGGACCAATAAATCTCGGAGACAGCTTACCCTTGAGACCAAATCTCAAAATCCTGCGAAAAGGCGAAACTCGGAGAAACACCTTCTCACCTGGCTGAAAATGAAGAGGTCGACGCTTTGTGTTCGCATAACTAGCCTGTCGATCCTGAGCAGTCTTAATCCGCTTCTTGATTACTGCAACCTTATCTATAGCCTGCTGGACTAACTCCGGTCCCTCTACCTGTCGTTCCCCGACTTCATCCCAGAATAATGGAGTACGACAACGTCGCCCGTACAACGCCTCAAATGGTGCCATACCAATACTACGATGATAGCTGTTGTTGTACGCGAACTCAATCAAAGGCAAATGATCCTGCCAAGCGGGTCCGAAATCCATAACACAGGCTCGCAACATATCCTCAAGCGTACGGATAGTCCTCTCTAATTGACCGTCAGTCTCCGGATGATAAGCAGTACTCAGACTCAGTGTAGTACCCAAAGCTGACTGGAAACTACCCCAAAACCGTGAGGTAAAACGAGGATCTCTGTCACTAACAATACTGACAGGCACTCTATGCAAACGTACAATCTCCTGAATGTACAATCGAGCCATACGATCGAAAGTGAAATCACGATTATACGGCAGAAAATGAGCAGACTTGGTGAGTCGATCCACCACTACCCAGATAGCATCGCTGTTCCTCGAAGATAATGGCAAGTGAGTAATGAAATCCATCGTAATATGCTCCCACTTCCATTCTGGAATAGGTAAGTTCAACAACAATCCTCCCGGTCGACGGTGCTCTGTCTTAACCTGTTGGCAAACTAGACACTTGGAGACAAACTGATACACGCTGCGCTTCATCCCTTTCCACCAAAACCGCATCCTCAAGTCTCTATACATCTTGTTGCTTCCTGGATGAACACTTAACTTGCTTCGATGCGCCTGAGACAATATCTCGTCCCTCAAAGTGTCATCCTCTGGTACTACAACCCGATTAGATAAGCACAGAAGACCATTGGACTGATAATGGAAATTACTATCACCACCAACTAACCGAGCTAATCTCTGAGTCTTGAGATCAGACATCTGAGCTTCTCGAATCCGAGTGAACAAATTGGGCTCAGATAAAATGGTAGCAACACGAATGCTCTCCATACCTTTCCGATGCTTGAAGTTAAACCCCAACGAGCAACTATCCTGGATGGCACTAGTCATAGCACAAGTCTGAAGTGCAGAGGCTCTCACCTTGCGACTAAGCGCATCAGCTGTGAGATTCGCAGAACCTGGATGGTACTTGATCTCGCAATCATAATCCTTCAGCAAATCCATCCAACGACGTTGCCTCATGTTCAACTCAGCCTGAGTGAACAGATATTTCAGACTCTTATGATCAGTAAAGATTTCAAACTGAACACCGTACAAATAATGACGCCAAATCTTCAGCGCAAACACAATAGCTGCCAATTCCAGATCATGAGTGGGATACTTCTCCTCGTGAGATTTCAGCTGTCTGGAAGCATAAGCAATCACATGACCGTTTTGCGTCAATACACACCCTAAGCCTTGAGTGGAGGCATCGGTGTAAACACTGAAACCATCAGATCCTGACGGTAACGCCAAAACAGGTGCAGAAGTCAGAAGTCGACGAAGCTCTCTGAAACTATCTTCGCACTCGGATGACCACTCAAATGGAACATCCCTCCGAGTAAGTTGCGTCAATGGTCTGGCTATCTGAGAGAAATTCACGATGAAGCGACGATAATACCCTGCCAGACCTAGAAAACTACGGATCTCAGCCACCGTCGTCGGACGTGACCAATTCAGCACTGCTTCAATCTTGCTGGGATCCACAGAAACTCCTTCCTTGGAAATCACATGACCAAGGAATACCACACGATCAATCCAGAACTCGCACTTACTCAGCTTAGCATACAATTGCTTCTCGCGAAGAATCTGCAACACAATCCTCAAGTGTTGGGCATGCTCTTCCACACTGTGGGAATAGATCAAGATATCGTCAATGAAAACCACCACAAACTGATCCAGAAAATCTTGGAAGACTCGGTTCATCAGATCCATGAACACCGCTGGCGCATTCGTCAATCCGAATGGCATAACTAGAAACTCGTAATGCCCATAACGAGTACGAAATGCAGTCTTGGAAATATCATCATCTCTGACTCTCATCTGATGATAACCCGATCGCAAGTCGATCTTGGAGTAAACAGAAGTACCCTGAAGCTGATCGAACAAGTCATCAATACGGGGTAAAGGGTACTTGTTTTTGATCGTCACCCGATTCAGCTGGCGATAATCAATGCACAACCGCATCGATCCATCCTTCTTCTTGACAAACAAGACTGGAGCTCCCCAAGGCGAAACACTCGGGCGAATATAACCCTTATCAAGAAGATCCTGCAATTGCTGCTTCAGCTCTCTCATCTCTGACGGAGCAAGACGATAGGGGGCACGAGAAATAGGTGCAGTCCCTGGCATTAAATCTATGCCAAATTCCACCTCTCTAACCGGAGGAAAACCAGGAATCTCATCTGGGAAAACATCAGGAAATTCACAAACCACTGGAATATCCTCTAGACCAACACTACCTGTGGATGAATCAATCGCATAGATGAGGTAGCCTTCCCCGCCCGACTCTAAAGCACGACAGGCTTTCAGAGCAGATACCACTGGCATCGGAGGTCGCGCTCCCTCACCATAGAAAAACCAACTAGAGCTTTCAGTCGTACGAAACTGAACAAGCTTCTGGTAACAATCCACAGTAGCTCGGTAGGTAGTCAATAAGTCTATACCCAAGATACAATCAAAATCTTCCATCTCTAGGATCATAAGATTCGCAGTCAACTCGTTACCCTCAAAATCTAAAGGACAACCCATCACTAGACGCTTTGCTAACACCGAATGACCCATCGGAGTAGAAACAGAAAGAATGACGTCTAGAGAAACATAGGGTAACCTATGACGCTTAACAAATCGTGCAGAAATGAAGGAATGAGAGGCTCCTGTATCAATAAGAACAAAAGCAGGAATACCGCATAAATGAAAAGTACCTGCTATGACTCTCTCCGTCTCATCTGCAGCCTGATCCTGGTTCAGCGCAAAAACCTGACCTTGGGCACGAGGTCGAAGATTCGAACTACCCACTGCCTGACCCTGCCTCCTCTGCTGAACAGTCGTCTGAGATCCAGAACCGGATCCTGCTCCACCTCGCAACTGAGGACAATTCTTCTTAATATGCCCCATCTCTCCGCACTGATAACAAGCTCCTGCGGCTACTCGACATTGCTCCGATGGATGGTTCTTCCCACAATGCGCACAAGACTCCTTCTTCTTACCAAAGCGGAAAACACCACTAGATCGAGATCCAGATCCAGAAGAAGATGAACCAGATTTCTTGAATGACTGAGATCGAGGCCTCAAAGTACTCGGAGGTCTAGAAGAAGAAAGAATAGCCCTACCACGCTGGAGACTGATCTCTGCCTGGCGACACCGGTTCACTAACCCATCATAAGAAGTAGGATTATCACAGACAGTGACTCGATCAAAGATCTCCTGATTAAGGCCCTGGAGGAAATGATCATACTTGGCCTCAGAACTGCCACTGATATGAGGAGCGAAGGGTAACAACTCAAAGAATTTCTGCTGATACTCATCAACAGACATACTCCCCTGCTTAAGGTTCAGGAGCTCAATCGTCTTGGCCTGGCGAAGGGCTGGAGGAAAGTACAGCTGCATGAACGCTGCACGGAAATCGACCCAAGTCGCTCTACCCTGCAACTGAACTATCGGCGCAGAAGTCGATCGCCACCACCTGCGAGCACGGCCCTCGAGAAGAAAACTAAGGGTCTCCATCTTCTGCTCATCGGTGCACTGGAATGCGCGGAAACAACTCTCCATGCGCTCTAACCAATCCTCCGCATCATCGGGAGTCTCACCGCCAACTAAAGGCTTAGGCCCCATCTGCATGAAACGATGCATATCGAAACGCCTAGGACCATCCCGACGATGACGATGCTCACGATGACGTCTATGATCGTCCTGGTCACCCCATCGACCTACACTCCCCTGACTACTCCCGTCATCAAAATGGTCAGCCATCGCTACAAGATAGAATAGGGAAAATGGTAAAATGGTCAACGGAAATCCCAAAACAGAATCTATATCCCAAAATCGTACGCATGCTCTGATACCATAAATGTAGTGACCCGTTCCAGAATCACCTACTAATCAAAAACTAAGCATGCAATTAACCTAATCAATTATAATCAGAGATAACAGCGGAAATATGGCCAACAACAATAGTTATACAACCCAATCGAAATCGAAGTCTAGACTAACTCAAAATGAAATATCCAGTACAACCATATCGAATCAAATGGAAAACACTGAAAACTAAACCAACCAGCTACTCAACGTCCTCCTCCTGCTCCTCCTGAGCCATCCAACCTGAGGCCTGCCCCGTGGGAATGGGGTGTCCAAGAATAAACAAAACCGAGGACGTGAGCGATAAGAACGCCCAGTACAAAAGTATGAGTATACAAACCTATAAGAAATGCACATGCTATGATATGATACCAGGGTAGTCAAGAAACAGGAATCACAAAGGATCTCAAAATGCTCAGTCTAGAGGCGCCAAGTGGATAGTGCCGCGCGGTCCAACCTCTGGGTCACTGCATCCACTACAAGACAGACGTGGACCTAAAATGTCCCGGACCACCGAAGCCCTCCCGACCCGTCGGCCACTGTGTACTCTCGGTGTCCATGCGTCCACAAGACAGGGCTGAGCGGCCCCAAGATATAGCTTATCTCGAAAGAGATACAGCTCAACAGTAAAGGCTATCTCGAAGGAGATACGGCTCAACATGATATGCAATATGCATCATAACTCGTGACATAATAGCATGCATCATATGACATATAACAATGCAGCAAATACTCATGCAACACATATAAGAATGTATACTCAACCAGGATATCTCGGATAGTACTTTCGTACCTCTATCACAGCAAGCCTAGCCTTACGCAACACCGCTAATCAAGTCTAGCCCAAGCCTACGCATCAAAAGCATACTCAATCAATACTACCATGCTCGACTAGCAAAACCAGTACTCCCTAGTACTACCAAAGGTTTAGGGTTTACCTTCGTCCGTCGACAGCCCTTTGATGTCGATTGCCTTGAAACTCAGGCGCCGCTACGCTACTACTCCTGGCAGCTCTTGGCTATCGCTCGACCAACAACTAACCCTAGAAACCTTCCAAATCCTCTCAACTATGAGGCAAAACTCAAGAAATTGGCAAGTCAAAATGAGGAAATCCGAGCACTATTTATAGGCCATGTTCGGATCCTCCGAACAACACTTCGGAACGTCCGAACGCTACGTGTCCATTGGCTCTTGACAGCTCATGATCGGATCCTCCGATCATACACTTCGGACCGTCCGAACATGCATGGAAAATGACGTGTCGATCAACACTTGACACCTATGATCGGATTCACCGAACTACACTTCGGATCGTCCGAACTCTTCGGTGCTTCCGAACCCTCTTCGGTCCGTCCGATCATGACCATAGCCAAAATTACACCTTAAACCTTCTTAATCACCATTACTCCGTTAATTACCCAATTTGGAATTCGGGCTACTACATTTTGAAACATCATCGATTTTATGGCAAGCTATAAAATGTGCCATCTTAGAGAATCTATCCACAACAACGAAAATAGAATCCATCCCCTTCTTAGTCCTAGGCACCCCAAAATAAAGTCCATAGAAATGTCAATCCAAGTTCTTTTTAAGAATAGCACGCAAAAGTGTTCCCAAAGTTCTATTGACAACTTCAGTTTGTCCATCCGTTTGAGGATGACAAGTAGTAGAAAACAACAGTTTTGTGCCAAGTTTAGACCATAAAGTATTCCAAAAGTAACTCAAGAATTTTTTATCGCGACCAGAAACAATAGTCGTAGGCATGCCATGCAACCTACCGACTTCTCTAAAGAACAAATCCGCAATGTTTGAAGCATCATCGATTTTATGACAAGCTATAAAATGTGCCATCTTAGAGAATTTATCCACAACAACGAAAATAGAATCCCTCCCCTTCTTAGTCCTAGGCAACATCAAAATAAAGTCCATAGAAATGTCAATCCAAGTTCTTTTTAAGAGTAGCACGCAAAAGTGTTCCCAAAGTGCTATTGACAACTTCAGTTTGTCCATCCGTTTGAGGATGACAAGTAGTAGAAAACAACAATTTTGTGCCAAGTTTAGCCCATAAAGTCTTCCAAAAGAAACTCAAGAATTTAACATCGCGACCAAAAACAATAGTCCTAGGCATGCCATGCAACCTTCCGACTTCTCTAAAGAACAAATCCGCAATGTTTGAAGCATCTTCGATTTTATGACAAGCTATAAAATGTGCCATCTTAGAGAATCTATCCACAACAACAAAAATAGAATCAATCCCCTTCTTAGTCGCAGGAAACCCAAAATAAAGTCCATAGAAATGTCAATCCAAGTTCTTTTTAAGAATAGCACGCAAAAGTGTTCCCAAAGTTCTATTGACAACTTCAGTTTGTCCATCCGTTTGAGGATGACAAATAGTAGAAAACGACAATTTCGTGCCAAGTTTAGACCATAAAGTATTCCAAAAGTAACTCAAGAATTTAACATCGCGACCAGAATCAATAGTCCTAGGCATGCCATGCAACCTAACGACTTCTCTAATGAACAAATCCGCAATGTTTGAAGCATAATCGGTTTTATGACAAGCTAGAAAATGTGCCATCTTTAGAAATCTATCCACAACAACGAAAATAGAATCCCTCCCCTTCTTAGTCCTAGGCAACCCCAAAATAAAGTCCATAGAAATGTCAATCCAAGTTCTTTTTAAGAATAGCACGCAAAAGTGTTCCCAAAGTTCTATTGACAACTTCAGTTTGTCCATCCGTTTGAGGATGACAAGTAGTAGAAAACAACAATTTTGTGCCAAGTTTAGACCATAAAGTATTCCAAAAGTAACTCAAGAATTTAACATCGCGACCAGAAACAATAGTCCTAGGCATGCCATGCAACCTACCGACTTCTCTAAAGAACTAATCCGCAATGTTTGAAACATCATCGATTTTATGGCAAGCTATAAAATGTGCCATCTTAGAGAATCTATCCACAACAACGAAAATAGAATCCATCCCTTCTTAGTCCTAGGCAACCTCAAAATAAAGTCCATAGAAATGTCAATCCAAGTTCTTTTTAAGAATAGCACGCAAAAGTGTTCCCAAAGTTCTATTGACAACTTCAGTTTGTCCATCCGTTTGAGGATGACAAGTAGTAGAAAACAACAATTTTGTGCCAAGTTTAGCCGATAAAGTCTTCCAAAAGTAACTCAAGAATTTAACATCGCGACCAGAAACAATAGTCCTAGGCATGCCATGCAACCTAACGACTTCTCTAAAGAACAAATCCGCAATGTTTGAAGCATCATCGGTTTTATGACAAGCTATAAAATGTGCTATCTTAGAGAATCTATCCACAACAACGAAAATAGAATCCATCCCCTTCTTAGTCCTAGGCACCCCAAAATAAAGTCCATAGAAATGTCAATCCAAGTTCTTTTTAAGAATAGCACGCAAAAGTGTTCCCAAAGTGCTATTGACAACTTCAGTTTGTCCATCAGTTTGAGGATGACAAGTAGTAGAAAACAACAATTTCGTGCCAAGTTTAGACCATAAAGTATTCTAAAGTAACTCAAGAATTTAACATCGCGACCAGAATCAATAGTCCTAGGCATGCCATGCAACCTAACGACTTTCTCTAATGAACAAATCCGCAATGTTTGAAGCATAATCGGTTTTATGACAAGCTATAAAATGTGCCATCTTAGAAAATCTATCCACAACAACGAAAATAGAATCCCTCCCCTTCTTAGTCCTAGGCAACCCCAAAATAAAGTCCATAGAAATGTCAATCCAAGTTCTTTTTAAGAATAGCACGCAAAAGTGTTCCCAAAGTTCTATTGACAACTTTAGTTTGTCCATCCGTTTGAGGATGACAAGTAGTAGAAAACAACAATTTTGTGCCAAGTTTAGACCATAAAGTATTCCAAAAGTAACTCAAGAATTTAACATCGCGACCAGAAACAATAGTCCTAGGCATGCCATGCAACCTACCGACTTCTCTAAAGAACTAATCCGCAATGTTTGAAACATCAT
This sequence comes from Primulina eburnea, assembly GCF_022965805.1. Classification (NCBI taxonomy): domain Eukaryota; kingdom Viridiplantae; phylum Streptophyta; class Magnoliopsida; order Lamiales; family Gesneriaceae; genus Primulina; species Primulina eburnea. The sequence continues at coordinate 54,653 of NW_027330696.1, forward strand.
CGATTTTATGACAAGCTATAAAATGTGCCATCTTAGAGAATCTATCCACAACAACGAAAATAGAATCCATCCCCTTCTATGTCCTAGGCACCCCAAAATAAAGTCCATAGAAATGTCAATCCAAGTTCTTTTTAAGAATAGCACGCAAAAGTGTTCCCAAAGTTCTATTGACAACTTCAGTTTGTCCATCCGTTTGAGGATGACAAGTAGTAGAAAACAACAATTTCGTGCCAAGTTTAGACCATAAAGTATTCCAAAAGTAACTCAAGAATTTAACATCGCGACCAGAATCAATAGTCCTAGGCATGCCATGCAACCTAACGACTTCTCTAATGAACAAATCCGCAATGTTTGAAGCATAATCGGTTTTATGACAAGCTATAAAATGTGCCATCTTAGAAAATCTATCCACAACAACGAAAATAGAATCCCTCCCCTTCTTAGTCCTAGGCAACCCCAAAATAAAGTCCATAGAAATGTCAATCCAAGTTCTTTTTAAGAATAGCACGCAAAAGTGTTCCCAAAGTTCTATTGACAACTTCAGTTTGTCCTATCCGTTTGAGGATGACAAGTAGTAGAAAACAACAATTTTGTGCCAAGTTTAGACCATAAAGTATTCAAAAAGTAACTCAAGAATTTAACATCGCGACAGAAACAATAGTCGTAGGCATGCCATGCAACCTACCGACTTCTCTAAAGAACTAATCCGCAATGTTTGAAACATCATCGATTTTATGGCAAGCTATAAAATGTGCCATCTTAGAGAATCTATCCACAACAACGAAAATAGAATCCATCCCCTTCTTAGTCCTAGGCACCCCAAAATAAAGTCCATAGAAATGTCAATCCAAGTTCTTTTTAAGAATAGCACGCAAAAGTGTTCCCAAAGTTCTATTGACAACTTCAGTTTGTCCATCCGTTTGAGGATGACAAGTAGTAGAAAACAACAATTTCGTGCCAAGTTTAGACCATAAAGTATTCCAAAAGTAACTCAAGAATTTAACATCGCGACCAGAATCAATAGTCCTAGGCATGCCATGCAACCTAACGACTTCTCTAATGAACAAATCCGCAATGTTTGAAGCATAATCGGTTTTATGACAAGCTATAAAATGTGCCATCTTAGAAAATCTATCCACAACAACGAAAATAGAATCCCTCCCCTTCTTAGTCCTAGGCAACTCCAAAATAAAGTCCATAGAAATGTCAATCCAAGTTCTTTTTAAGAATAGCACGCAAAAGTGTTCCCAAAGTTCTATTGACAACTTCAGTTTGTCCATCCGTTTGAGGATGACAAGTAGTAGAAAACAACAATTTTGTGCCAAGTTTAGACCATAAAGTATTCCAAAAGTAACTCAAGAATTTAACATCGCGACCAGAAACAATAGTCCTAGGCATGCCATGCAACCTACCGACTTCTCTAAAGAACTAATCCGCAATGTTTGAAACATCATCGATTTTATGGCAAGCTATAAAATGTGCCATCTTAGAGAATCTATCCACAACAACGAAAATAGAATCCATCCCCTTCTTAGTCCTAGGCACCCCAAAATAAAGTCCATAGAAATGTCAATCCAAGTTCTTTTTAAGAATAGCACGCAAAAGTGTTCCCAAAGTTCTATTGACAACTTCAGTTTGTCCATCCGTTTGAGGATGACAAGTAGTAGAAAACAACAATTTCGTGCCAAGTTTAGACCATAAAGTATTCCAAAAGTAACTCAAGAATTTAACATCGCGACCAGAATCAATATTCCTAGGCATGCCATGCAACCTAACGACTTCTCTAAGGAACAAATCCGCAATGTTTGAAGCATAATCGGTTTTATGACAAGCTATAAAATGTGCCATCTTAGAAAATCTATCCACAACAACGAAAATAGAATCCCTCCCCTTCTTAGTCCTAGGCAACCCCAAAATAAAGTCCATAGAAATGTCAATCCAAGTTCTTTTTAAGAATAGCACGCAAAAGTGTTCCCAAAGTTCTATTGACAACTTTAGTTTGTCCATCCGTTTGAGGATGACAAGTAGTAGAAAACAACAATTTTGTGCCAAGTTTAGACCATAAAGTATTCCAAAAGTAACTCAAGAATTTAACATCGCGACCAGAAACAATAGTCCTAGGCATGCCATGCAACCTACCGACTTCTCTTAAGAACTAATCCGCAATGTTTGAAACATCATCGATTTTATGGCAAACTATAAAATGTGCCATCTTAGAGAATCTATCCACAACAACGAAAATAGAATCCATCCCCTTCTTAGTCCTAGGCACCCCAAAATAAAGTCCATAGAAATGTCAATCCAAGTTCTTTTTAAGAATAGCACGCAAAAGTGTTCCCAAAGTTCTATTGACAACTTCAGTTTCTCCATCCGTTTGAAGATGACAAGTAGTAGAAAACAACAATTTTGTGCCAAGTTTAGACCATAAAGTATTCCAAAAGTAACTCAAGAATTTAACATCGCGACCAGAAACAATAGTCCTAGGCATGCCATGCAACCTACCGACTTCTCTAAAGAACTAATCCGCAATGTTTGAAACATCATCGATTTTATGGCAAGCTATAAAATGTGCCATCTTAGAGAATCTATCCACAACAACGAAAATAGAATACATCCCCTTCTTAGTCCTAGGCACCCCAAAATAAAGTCCATAGAAATGTCAATCCAAGTTCTTTTTGAGAATAGCACGCAAAAGTGTTCCCAAAGTTCTATTGACAACTACAGTTTGTCCATCCGTTTGAGGATGACAAGTAGTAGAAAACAACAATTTTGTGCCAAGTTTAGACCATAAAGTATTCCAAAAGTAACTCAAGAATTTAACATCGCGACCAGAAACAATAGTCCTAGGCATGCCATGCAACCTACCGACTTCTCTTAAGAACTAATCCGCAATGTTTGAAACATCATCGATTTTATGGCAAGCTATAAAATGTGCCATCTTAGAGAATCTATCCACAACAACGAAAATAGAATCCATCCCCTTCTTAGTCCTAGGCACCCCAAAATAAAGTCCATAGAAATGTCAATCCAAGTTCTTTTTAAGAATAGCACGCAAAAGTGTTCCCAAAGTTCTATTGACAACTTCAGTTTCTCCATCCGTTTGAAGATGACAAGTAGTAGAAAACAACAATTTCGTGCCAAGTTTAGACCATAAAGTATTCCAAAATTAACTCAAGAATTTAACATCGCGACCAGAATCAATAGTCCTAGGCATGCCATGCAACCTAACGACTTCTCTAATGAACAAATCCGCAATGTTTGAAGCATAATCGGTTTTATGACAAGCTATAAAATGTGCCATCTTAGAAAATCTATCCACAACAATGAAAATAGAATCCCTCCCCTTCTTAGTCCTAGGCAACCCCAAAATAAAGTCCATAGAAATGTCAATCCAAGTTCTTTTTAAGAATAGCACGCAAAAGTGTTCCCAAAGTGCTATTGACAACTTCAGTTTGTCCATCTGTTTGAGGATGACAAGTAGTAGAAAACAACAATTTTGTGCCAAGTTTAGCCCATAAAGTCTTCCAAAAGTAACTCAAGAATTTAACATCGTGACCAGAAACAATAGTCCTAGGCATGCAATGCAACCTAACGACTTCTCTAAAGAACAAATCCGCAATGTTTGAAGCATCATCGGTTTTATGACAAGCTATAAAATGTGCCATCTTAGAGAATCAATCCACAACAACAAAAATAGAATCCCTCCCCTTCTTAGTCCTAGGCAACCCCAAAATAAAGTCCATAGAAATGTCAATCCAAGTTCTTTTTAAGAGTAGCACGCAAAAGTGTTCCCAAAGTGCTATTGACAACTTCAGTTTGTCCATCCGTTTGAGGATGACAAGTAGTAGAAAACAACAATTTTGTGCCAAGTTTAGCCCATAAAGTCTTCCAAAAGAAACTCAAGAATTTAACATCGCGACCAAAAACAATAGTCCTAGGCATGCCATGCAACCTTCCGACTTCTCTAAAGAACAAATCCGCAATGTTTGAAGCATCTTCGATTTTATGACAAGCTATAAAATGTGCCATCTTAGAAAAGCTATCCACAACAACAAAAATAGAATCAATCCCCTTCTTAGTCGCAGGAAACCCCAAAATAAAGTCCATAGAAATGTCAATCCAAGTTCTTTTTAAGAATAGCACGCAAAAGTGTTCCCAAAGTTCTATTGACAACTTCAGTTTGTCCATCCGTTTGAGGATGACAAGTAGTAGAAAACGACAATTTCGTGCCAAGTTTAGACCATAAAGTATTCCAAAAGTAACTCAAGAATTTAACATCGCGACCAGAATCAATAGTCCTAGGCATGCAATGCAACCTAACGACTTCTCTAATGAACAAATCCGCAATGTTTGAAGCATAATCGGTTTTATGACAAGCTAGAAAATGTGCCACTTTAGAAAATCTATCCACAACAACGAAAATAGAATCCCTCCCCTTCTTAGTCCTAGGCAACCCCAAAATAAAGTCCATAGAAATGTCAATCCAAGTTCTTTTTAAGAATAGCACGCAAAAGTGTTCCCAAAGTTCTATTGACAACTTCAGTTTGTCCATCCGTTTGAGGATGACAAGTAGTAGAAAACAACAATTTTGTGCCAAGTTTAGACCATAAAGTATTCCAAAAGTAACTCAAGAATTTAACATCGCGACCAGAAACAATAGTCCTAGGCATGCTGTAACGAACCGTACTTTCACTACTTAAAATTTGCGGAAAAATTAAAAATTTTCTTAAATTAAAACATTCATACGGTCGTCACTCAACATTCATAAAAAATAAATCCCACAATCATCCATCACCAATAAAATTTTGCTAAAAGAAACTGTCTCACGTTCAAATCAAAACATCAGAGTAATTTAAAAATTTGCATAAACATAAACTTGCGGTCCTCGGGTTTAGCCTGCCACTCAGCCCAAGCCTACCCCTTGGTCATCACCTCCTGCCTCCTCAACATAGTCACCTGCATCGATCAAGTCTAGTGAGTCTAAAGACTCAACACGTATAAACTGGAATAACGAGTACTACATAATAAGGTCGCATGCAACTTTAAAATAGGACATACATAATTTGAAACTTGAACTTGCGCATTAAAACTTGAACATACGTACATACATACTTCGACGTGCCATAACTTAAACTTTCATAAACATACTGCATACGTAAACATACATAACTTCATCATTTTGCGTAGAGGATGTTTCAAAGCAAGTGACCCATAACGTAAAAGAGCCTGATCAGACTATACCACAGTACTGGGCTGACAGGGACGTATCCACTGCCGCATACATAAGATCCCTGTTCATAATTTAACAGGCCAGTTGATCCACGTTCATAATTTAACGCTTCACAACCACGATCTAACCCGTTCATAATTTAACGGGCGGATTGGTCCCCGTTCATAGTTTAACACTTTCCAATCCTAACATAATTTGGTCACAAGACATTTAACATACCTCGAAAACTTAAACATATTTTCTTGCACGTCAACATACTTACTTGGCGTTGAGGGATTCGTTGGACTTTGACTGGGGCCGTTGCTGCAACATACTAACATAAACTTGTATACTTAACTCACATAACTTAACGTAGAAATCATACTTACTCTCGAGCTCGATCATTACTTAGGACGTTCTAAAATTTCCCATGACACGACCTTGATAATCCTTGCACTAAATCATGACATCAACCTCAAAACAACCTATAATATTTTTTCCCAAAAATAGAAGAACACGGACCCCGTACCTACATCCGTGTAGGGGTCCGTGTAGGTACTGGAAGTAGACACCGAAGGGAAGCAAAGGCACGGACCCCGTGTCAGGGTCCGGGTGAGGATCCGTGTAGGCACTGGAAAAGACACTAAGTGAAACCCAAAGGCACGGACCCCGTGCCCTCATCCGTGTAGGGGTCCGTGTAGATACTGGAAAAAGACGCCGAGAAGACAACAAAGGCACGGACCCCGTGTCAGGGTCCGTGTACAGGTCCGTGCACCCACTGTAATCGCGAACTTACGAAAATTCTGAACACCTAATATTCATCCTTCTAGACTCGGTTATACGGACCATGCACCGACACCTCGAGACTCATCCTAGCATACCGCAACATAAAACCCAAATTGTACAAACGTTTCAAGACAACAGTGTTCGCTCTACGACACACACGACCCAAAATATGGCAATTGACATCAAACTGTTTCCTACGACTTCTAGTTAGCTCGAGTGCCTATCGACATGAAACGTAACCTCAAAAAAAACACTCTTAACATCATTACTAACATACCCGTACGCAGCAACAATCGCCCGTCGATTTCCAACGAAGCCTGCAACTTAAAACTTCAAGAAACGTATCAATAACATAATTTTCTGAAATTTTCAGTTTGCGCAGTCGAACGGAAAATATCATAACTCACTCAATTTTCGTCCAAAAATTTCGAATCATATATCAAATATAAGGTATCGAAAAGTTCTACGTTTTTGCCGTTGAAAGTTTTCCCAAAATCTGAACAGAAAAATCACAGTTTTGACATGAACAGTAAAAACGAGTTTTTGATCTAAAAATTTTCCTTCGAAATTGATCCGATTCATGATTCGCTCAAACTACTAACATCATACATAACTTTTACGCATAAAAACAATGCAATACAATATATGACTTGATCGACACAGCAAGAACAGATTATACGTGCCTTTTTGATAATAAACGTTACCGAAGCGGCGTCACCGAAGCGGAGATAGAAGCGAGGTTGATCCGGGGCGATTGTGGCGCTAAAATCTTTGAATAAAACTCGACAAAACCTGCTGGAAATCGCTAGAGGAGGGGGCGGCTGCTAAGGGGAGAAGAACCCTAGGTTTTGCTCTTTGAAAATAATAAAAGTCTATAATGAACTTTTGTGTGTGTGTTTAGGCATTACAGGTGTGTGTAAAAGTGTGTAGTGTGTGTGTGGCGTGTGTTTTAATAATTAGGGAGAGTAAATCTTAGTTTAATAAAATAATTAACTACTAAGTAAAATACTAACTCTTTTCCCACTTAAATAAAATCCCAACATTTAAAATAATTGCACACCCACTACACTTTAAGAGTTTTAAAACTCTAAAATTCCTAAATAACATAATTGACATGCTAATCCAATACTAATTAAAAAGGTTAACTCCAATAATAAATTAGTTAAAATACTAACTCTACTCATCTTTAAATAAAATCTCCTAATAAAATTAAAGTGCACACTTGCTAAACTTTTAAAAGTTTAAAACTCATAAAATCACCTAATAATTAAATCAGACTTAAAAATGCTAAAACTCAATAAACTATTTAAAATCACCCCCAAACTCAACTTAAAATAAAATACCACATTATCAATTGCCAAAAATCGTCACCGGGTCTTTCCTCAATCCCGCCTCGAATGATCGTCTGAAACATGAAACTCGATAAAATATTTTAACGTGCATCCCATAAACATAAATAATTTAAAATAGTGCATTTAAATAAATCATGCATCGCCAAAACTCATTTAAAATTAATTTAAATGATTTAATAATTAAATGAATGCATGGGTTATACGTGTACTATATTTGGGCACTACAGTTCCTCCCCCACTTATAAAAATTTCGTCCTCGAAATTAAGTCTTACCGAACAACTCCGGGTAGCGAAGTCTCATGTCGGCCTCTGACTCCCAAGTGGCTTCTTCCACCGATTGATTCAGCCATTGGACTTTGACCAACTTAGTCGTCTTGTTCCGAAGTCTGCGCTCCTGTCTGTCTAGGATTTGGACTGGTTTCTCCTCGTAAGACAGGTCTGGAGTCAACTGCAGCGGCTCATAACTCAGAACATGAGAAGGATTAGCCAAATATTTTCTCAGCATCGAGACATGGAACACATTGTGCACCCCGGCCAGATTCGGCGGAAGGGCTACACGATACGCTAGCGTCCCAACTCTGTCCAAGATCTCAAACGGTCCAATAAACCTCGGACTCAACTTGCCTCTCTTTCCAAATCTCATAACACCCTTCATAGGTGCTATCTTGATAAAAACGTGATCTCCTACGGCAAACTCGAGATCTCTCCTCCTTTTATCTGCATAGCTCTTCTGACGGCTCTGGGCGGTCTTCATTCTGTCACGAATCTTGACCACCACGTCTGCAGTTTGCTGAACTATTTCTGGACCAAGTTCTGTTCTCTCACCAACTTCATCCCAATGAACTGGTGATCTGCACTTCCTCCCGTACAACGCCTCATAGGGAGCCATACCAATAGATGCTTGGAAGCTGTTGTTGTATGTGAACTCCACTAGAGGTAGTCTAGATTCCCACGTTCCTTGAAAATCAATCATGCACGCCCTTAGCAAGTCCTCTAAAACCTGAATCACTCGCTCAGACTGGCCATCTGTCTGCGGGTGAAAAGCTGTACTGAAAAGCAACTTCGTCCCCATGGCTGCATGTAAGCTCTTCCAGAAGGACGATGTAAACCTCGGGTCCCTGTCGGACACAATAGAGACTGGAAATCCATGCAAATGAACTATCTCTCTGAGATAAAGCTCCGCATACTACGTCATAGAGAAAGTCGTCTTCACTGGCAGAAAATGCGCTGACTTAGTGAGTCGGTCCACTATAACCCAAATGGAATTCGATCCTCTGACTGATCTCGGCAACCCAACAACAAAATCCATAGTAATGTTCTCTCACTTCCACTCGGGGATGGGGAGTGACTTTACCAACCCTGCTGGTCTCTGATGTTCAGCTTTTACTTGCTGATAAGTGAGACATTCTGATACGAACCTACGGATGTCTCGCTTCATTCCTGGCCACCAATACAAAATCTGAAGGTCCTTGTACATCTTGGTGCCTCCTGGGTGAATGGAATACGGAGATGCGTGTGCCTCTGTCAAAATATCATGTCTGATCGAACCAACACTAGGCACCCACATTCTACCTCTGTATCTCACAATGCCGTCTGAGACTGTGTACAGCACACTGCCCTTGGCTTCGTCTTTCAGTCTCCATTTCTGTAACTGCTCATCCGAAGACTGACCTGCTCGGATTCGGTCTAGCAAATCAGATTTGACTGTCAGATTAGACAGCCTAGGAGCCTTGCCATCATGATAAATCTTCTAGACCAAACTTCTGAATCTCCGACTGTAGTGGTCTCTGAGCTGTCAACTTGAGCTACCCCTGCCACTTTTCTGCTCAAGGCGTCTGCGACAACATTAGCTTTCCCGGATGGTAGCTAATCTCGCAGTCGTAATCTTTCACAAGTTCTAACCACCTTCTCTGTCTCATATCAGCTCTTTCTGCGTGAAGAAGTATTTGAGACTCTTGTGGTCGGTGAAGATCTGACATTTCTCGCCGTATAAGTAATGTCTCCAAATCTTCAATGCAAAGACAACGGCGGCTAATTCAAGATCGTGAGGTCGGGTAGTTCTTCTCATGCACCTTTAACTGTCTGGAAGCATAAGCTATGACCGACCTTGTTGCATCAACACTGCGCCTAATCCGAGCTTAGATGCATCGGTATAAAGCACAAACTCGCCTTGCCCTGTCGGCATGGCTAGCACTGGCGCTGAAATAAGAGCTTGCTTCAAGGTGTCGAAGCTCTTCTGGCACTCCTCGCTCCACACAAACTTTGCATTTTTCTTGGTTAGTGAGGTGAGCGGCACTGCTATGGACGAAAATCCCTTAATAAACTTACGGTAGTAGCCTGCTAAACCCAAAAAGCTGCGGATTTCAGATGCGTTCTTTGGCTCAACCCATTCTTTAACGGCTGCCACCTTCGATGGGTCCACCTCAATACCACTGCTGGATACTATATGCCCCAAAAATGCAACTTTCTGCAGCCAAAATTCACACTTACTGAACTTCGCAAATGACTTGCGACTCTGCAAGGTCTGCAAAACAGTCCTCAAATGCTGGTTGTGCTCCTCATGGCTCTTCGAGTAAATAAGAATGTCGTCAATGAATACTATGACGAATTGATCGAGGAACGGCTGGAATACTCGGTTCATGAGATCCACGAAAATAGCTGGAGCATTGGTCAATCCAAACGGCATTACTAAGAACTCGTAATGCCCGTATCTGGTCTTGAAAGCTGTCTTATGAACATCTGCATCCTTCACCTTCAGCTGATGATACCCTGATCGAAGATCTATCTTAGAGAACACGGTAGCTCCCTGCAATTGATCGAACAAGTCTTCGATTCTAGGCAAAGGGTATTTGTTCTTGATTGTTACCTTGTTCAGCTCACGGTAATCGATGCACAGTCTCATGCTTCCATCCTTCTTTTTCACAAAAAGCACTGGTGCGCCCCACGGTGAGAAACTAGGGCGGATAAACCCTTTGTCGAGGAGCTCCTGAATCTGCTGTTTGAGCTCTAACATCTCAGCTGGAGCTAATCTGTATGGCGCCTTGGAGATTGGCGCTGTGCCTGGCACGAGATCGATTGCAAACTCTACCTCTCTCTCTGGTGGAAGACCGGTGACGTCATCAGGAAAGACGTCTGGAAATTCTTTGACTACTGGCACCTCTGATAAGGATGGAGTGGACACGTCAGGCGCTGAAATAATGCTAGCCAAAAAGGCCTGACATCCCTTGGAGATCAAACTCCTCGCCTGCATGCATGAAATCATGCGAGGAAAGCTTCTCCATCTGGCTGGCTCAAAAAGAAATTGCTCCATGCCCGGCGGTCTAACTAAAACTGACCTCTTCTGAAAATCTATCAGAACTCTATTCTTAGTCAGCCAGTCCATGCCCAAGATAATGTCGAATTCTGGCATCGGCAATATGATTAAATCTGCATACACTAGGTGGCCATGCAGTTCTAGGTCGATATCTCTGACCACACTGGTAGCTAACAGCTCTTCCCCTGATGGGACTACTACCGAAAAATTCACGTCTAGGCCAATGGACTTGAGGTCTAAATGATTGGCAAACGTCTCTGATATGAAGGAGTGGGTGGCTCCTGAGTCTATCAACGCAGTTGTAGCTAATCTCTTTATGAAAATATTCCCGGTAAGTAAAGTAGTGTCTGGGTCCGCCTCCTGTGCATGCATGGCGAATACCCTGCCCTGGGTTGGCTGTTTCCACTGCGGGCACTCCTTCAGCATATGATCTGTAGCTCCACACTTGAAGCACCTGCCTGATCCATACAAGCACTGTCCCGGGTGCTGACGATTGCATTTAGGACACACGGGGAAGGCAACGGGCTTCTGAGGCGCCCCTTCCTGCTGAACTGGACCCTTGCCCTTTGGTGGTCCATGATAAGGCTTCTTCGCTGGCGGCCCCTGATACGGTTTCTTAAAGTGGGGTCGCTGATTCTGCTGCTGATGGTGAGGCTGCGGTGGAGCCTGATAGGGCCTCTTGCCCTGCCTGTCAGCCTCAATATCTCGCTGGTCCTGTTCTGCTGCCAAAGCTCGGGACACGGCGACTGCATAAGAAGTGGGACCAGCTACTCGGACGTCGCGGCGTAAGATCGGCCGCAAACCATTCAGGAAATGTCTCAGTTTTGCCGGTGCATCATTCGCAATAAGGGGCACGAAGTGACACCCCCTTTCAAACTTCCTCACAAATTCCGCCACGCTACTGTCTCCCTGTCGCAGCGTCATAAACTCGTTGGTGAGTCTGGTTCGTACTTCCTCAGTGAAGTACTTGGAGTAAAAGACCTCCTTGAAACCATTCCATGGCAGTACCTGCAAGTTGACTGCCACAGATGCACTCTCCCACCACAATCTGGCATCCCCTGTCAGAAGGAACGTGGCACATCTGACCCTATCTGCGTCGGTCAGTTCCATAAAGTCGAAAATCACTTCGATGGATTTGATCCACCCCTCAGCTATCATCGGGTCAGTGGTACCCGAAAACTCCTTCGGACTCATCCTCCGGAATCTCTCATAAACGGCCTCTGGTTGGGGCCTTGCCCCTGCGCCTGCTGCTGCAGCCTGGTTCCCCGCAAACTGTGCGAAGAACTGCGTCATGCCTGCAAGCATCTGTGCCTGCATGTCGGGAGGTGGTGGTGGCGGAGGATTGGCTCTTTCCTCCTCCCGGTGCTCCATGTCCTCAGTCCTAGCTTCCTGGTTAACCATACGTCTCGGAGGCATACTGTTCTGTTACGCCTTAAACGCATACAAATCTCGAGGGATTAATGTTTTTAATGCTGTAACATATCCCAAAGTTTTTGTTTTGATGATACCAAAACTTGGATTAAAAATGTACTAATGTTTTATATTGAGGCATGCAGGAAATTAAGAACAGGTTACGTTCGGAAGATCCGACATTCGGTTCGGACGGTCCGAAATTGTGCAATTCAGAAGCAAAATAGAAGCTGTTCGGAAGCTGCGAGGAGAGCGTTCGGACGTTCCGAAGACGTGATCGGACGTTCCGAACACAAGCAATCAAATCACTTCAATGCGGAGACAAATTGATATGACTGATTGATCGAGTAAGATTTCGGACGCTACGAAGGACATTTCGGATGCTACGAAGTGTTGAAGATTTCAAATCTCCGGAAACGCGGGAATATTCGGACGGTACGAACTGGAGTTCGGACCTTCCGAAGCTGTGCATAGACGGTCTGAAAGAACTGTTCGGAAGCAACGAAGTTTGATCGGTTCCTCCGAAGCATATGTTCGGACCCTACGAAGTCAAGAACGGACGATCCGAAGTCATCCCAAAATTACGGAAATTGATTTCAATCACATCGGACGTTCCGAAGCATAAACAGAAGATCCGAACCTTGGCGTCCAAGACTAGTATAAATAGGCCTTTGAGGATGCATTTTCAATCATCCCACTCCACTCTCTCTTGTCTCTTACAAAGCTTTCTACTATCTCTTGTGTGCGTTGATTAAAAGAGTTGTAATATCAAAAGAGTTGTAGAAAAAGAGTAATACTCTCGAGTGGGTTGTAAAGTTCGTGGCTATCCTTGGAGCCCTCAAGGCCAAGTAGACGCATCGAGGCGTGGTTGTAAAAGCTAGCTTGGAGCTCCTAAAGCCAAGTCGATATAGTGATACCTCGATCCTCATCGAGAAGGGGAGACGTAGACGATTCTTCGTCGAACTTCCATAAACATCTCTATCCCTCTTTACTTTACGCATTTACTTTACTACGCATTTATTTTACGCACTTACTTTACGCATTCATTTTATTTGTGATTGTCCCTCAAGTCTTCCGCTTGCAATTTTTGCAAACTCGTTTTAAAAACGCTAAAGGGCCTAAAAGAACCTATTCACCCCCCCTTTAGGTTCTTCAAGTGGTATCAGAGCCAGTTTTTTCAAAATCTTTTAAATGGCCAATCTAGCAAGCGAGTATGCCCAAGGACAATCCACAAATCGTCCCCCTCTTTTCAATGGTACAAATTACGGATATTGGAAAAATAGAATATCTCTATACATCCAATCCGTCGATTACGACCTTTGGAAAATAACGGTGAAAGGTCCCTATATCCCCATGAAAACGGTGGATAATAAGGAAATTCCTAAGGGAATGGATGACTTCACCAAGGACGATATGAAACTTATCTCTCAAAATACTAAAGCTATGAATATTCTTCATTGTTCTCTAGATATGAATGAATACAACCGAATCTCGGCTTGCACCTCCGCCAAAGAGATTTGGGACAAATTGGAGATTTGCCACGAGGGAACCAATCAAGTCAAAGAAACGAAGATAGACCTTCTCCAACTCAAGTACGAGACCTTTGAGATGGAACCCAAGGAGGATATCGACACCATGTTCCGGCGGCTCACCCAAATCATCAATGAGCTTGCCCAACTTGGTGAGAACTACCCAACTAAACAAGTGTGGAGGAGAGCCCTTCGAGCATTACCGGCGGAATGGGATGCAAAGCGCACGGCTATCATTGAATCCAACAAGGGAGATGCGGCATCCTACGACCTTGATCAACTTCATGGGACCCTAAAGACCCATGAACTTGAAGTATCTACCCGGAAGGAGACAAAGAAAGATGACGATAAAGTAAAGGCGAAAGGGATCGCCTTGACCAGTCAACTTGAAGATAGCGACGATGAAGAAATGGCACTCCTCACTAGAAAGTTCAAAAGATTCATGCGGAGTTCCAACTTCAACAAGAAAGACAAAAGTTTGAGAAGGAAGTGACCTGCTACAACTGTCAACAAAAGGGTCACTATGCAAACGAGTGTCCCTCCAAGAAGAAGGCCAGCAAAGACAAGAAAAAGGCCCTTCTAGCCACGTGGAGCGACAGCGACAACGAAGAGGAGTCTACCCTATGCTTCATGGCGAAGGAAGATCATCTGACCGACTCGGATGACGACGAGGTACCCTCTTACGATGAATTACTCTCCGCTTACACTAGTATGTACAATAAGGCTAAGTCACTTAGAAATGAGAATAAGCAACTTAAAACTGAACTAGAAGCTAGGATGCATGACAACACTAAGCTCAAGACAAACCTAAGAGACTTAGAGAAAGCCTTCAACAAGTTCAATGTGAGTAGCGGTAAACTAGAAAACCTCTTGAGCATGCAAAGGTGTAACTTCGACAAAGGAGGTCTAGGATATGAAAAGAAATCAGTCAACTTCGCTAGTCTTATCGCAAAGGCAAAACCAAGAACACCACCAACATGCACTTACTGTTGTAAGATAGGCCACATAAGACCTAAATGCAAGAAACTTAGACACCAACACAACAAGAATAGTTATTGAAAATGGATCCCCAAATCCCCAACTACTACTAATCCCAAAGGACCCAAAGAAACGGGTACCAACTATCAAACTGTATCTCAACCTTGTAGGGACAAAGGGGAGACAAGTCATCGAGCACTTGGTATCTTGACAGTGGATGCTCTCGACACATGACGGGAGAAAAGAAGCTGCTACAATCCATTCGACCAAAAGAAAAGGGATCGGTGACCTTCGGAGACAACAGCAAAGGGATCATAGAAGGCATCGGCTCAATCGGTATATCTAACTCTACTATTATTGATGATGTACTTCTTGTGAAAGGGCTTAAACATAACCTCCTAAGCATTAGTCAATTGTGCGATAGGGGTTATGAAGTCAAATTCACACCACACGATTGCACTGTATCACTCACAACTGACAAAACCATTAGTTTCAAAGGTTATAGAAGTGAAAATGTTTACAAGGTCGATTTAAAGATTTCATCTTTTTCAAAAATAAAAAGCCTTGTAACATTAAATGTTGATGACAACATTCTTTGGCATAGACGACTTGGTCATGTTGGGATGAGCACCATAGAAAAACTTTTAAAACTTGACCTAGTCTCCGGAATGCCAAAGCTGAATTTAAAATCAGATTCTTTTTGTTATGCTTGTCAACTTGGTAAACACACAAAGGAATCTTTTAAAAATAAAAATTTTGTATCCACTTCTATGCCCCTTGAATTACTTCACCTAGATTTATGTGGTCCCTCGAGGACAACTAGTCTAGGAGGAAAATCTTATGCTTTTGTCATTGTAGATGATTTTTCACGTTTTACTTGGACATTGTTTTTAGCCCACAAAAATGATGCCTTTGATCATTTCAAAATTTTTGTCAAAAAGGTTGAAAATGAGAAAAATCTTTTGATCAAACAAATCCGTAGTGACCACGGAACGGAATTTCAAAATGAAAATTTTTCAATTTTTTGTCAAAGCAATGGCATTGGTCACAACTTTTCTTGTCCTAGAACTCCTCAACAAAACGGTGTCGTTGAGAGGAAGAATAGGACCCTAGTAGAGATTGCAAGGACCATGCTATGTGAGCATTCTCTACCAAAATATTTTTGGGCTGAAGCAATGAGTTCTGCTTGTTACATCATCAATCGCGTATCAATAAGGCCAATTCTCAAGAAAACTCCATACGAACTATGGAGAGGGAGAAAGCCTAACATTTCTTACTTCCGCGCTTTTGGATCAAAATGCTTCATCCACAACAATGGTAAGGACAACCTGGGTAAGTTCGATGCTAAATCGGACAAAGGTATCTTTCTTGGTTACTCTACTTCTAGCAAAGCATATAGAGTCTTTAATAAACGTACTTTACTAGTTGAAGAATCTATTCATGTCATATTTGATGAAACTAACCCTTGCTTGCCTAGAACTGTTGTTTCTGATGATGATGATATAGATATCCTTGGCGAAAAGTTGGAGTCCACAAGCCTAGATGATGTTCCTAAAGATCAAGAGGACGCACCTCTTCCGAAGGAGTGGACTACACACAAGGATCATCCCATGGACCTCATCATTGGTAGCCCATCGAAGGGAGTATCTACTCGCTCTTCTAATATGTGCAATTATCTTGCTTTTCTTTCTCACATAGAGCCTAAGAACATAGAAGAAGCTTTACTTGATGATTCTTGGATTATTGCTATGCAAGATGAACTAAATGAATTTAGAAGGAATAAAGTTTGGAATCTTGTACCTAGACCCACTGATAGACCTGTCATAGGAACTAAATGGGTATTTAGGAACAAGTTAGATGAGCATGGTACAATCACTAGAAATAAAGCTAGGCTAGTAGCTAAAGGATATAGTCAAGAAGAGGGAATTGATTATGATGAGACTTATGCCCCTGTTGCTAGACTAGAATCCATTCGCATGCTACTTGCTTTTGCTTGCTCTAGAGACTTTAAATTGTTTCAAATGGATGTTAAAAGTGCTTTTCTTAATGGTGATTTGAAAGAAGAAGTGTATGTTGAGCAACCTATTGGTTTTGAAGATGTGCACTTATCTGATTATGTGTATAAACTTGATAAGGCTTTGTATGGTTTGAAACAAGCTCCTAGAGCTTGGTATGAGAAATTATCTACCTTTTTGCTGTCTAATGGTTTTTGTAGGGGTAAAGTTGATATTACCTTATTTACCTTGACTAAAAATAATGATTTGCTGATAGTACAAATATATGTAGATGATATTATTTTTGGTGCTACTAATGAACACTTGTGTAGAGATTTTTCTAAGCTTATGCAGGATCACTTTGAGATGAGCATGATGGGCGAACTCAACTACTTCCTTGGTCTCCAAATCAAGCAATGCAAGGATGGTTTCTTTGTCAACCAAGGGAAGTACATCAAGGAGATGCTAAAAAAGTTTGGGATGGAGTCTTCCAAAGCCTCATCCACACCTATGAGCACGACAGTCAGACTCGACAAAGATGAGGGAGGTAAACCTGTTGACCAAAAGTTATTTCGTAGCATGATTGGCTCCCTACTCTATGCGACTGCTAGTAGACCTGACATTATGTTTAGTGTTTGCTTGTGTGCACGATTTCAATCATGTCCAAAGGAATCACACTTATTCGCCTTAAAACGCATTTTCAAATATCTTTCAAATACTCCAAATCTCGGATTATGGTATTCTAAGAACTCATTTTTCGATTTAAAAGCTTACTGTGATGCCGACTTTGGAGGATATAAGGTGGATAGAAAGAGCACTAGTGGAACTTGTTTCTTTTTGGGAAATTGCTTGGTGTCATGGTTTTCTAAAAAGCAAAACTGTGTTGCACTTTCAACGACCGAGGCCGAGTATATGGCTGCCGGTAGTTGTTGTGCACAAATTCTTTGGATGAAGTATCAATTACTCGACTATGGTGTTACTTTTTCAAAAATTCCAATCTTTTGTGATAATACAAGCACCATATGTCTAACAAAGAATCCAGTTCAACATTCTCGTACTAAACATATTGACATTCGACATCATTTCATTCGTGATCACATTGAGCAAAATGATGTTGAACTTCACTATGTTGACACCAAGAATCAAATTGCTGATATTTTTACAAAACCACTAGATGAATCTACTTTTACTCGTTTGCGTGGTGAACTTGGCATGATTGAGTTGTAAACACTAGTCGAATACTCTCGTACATATTTGTTAAATTGAGGGGGAGTATTATTAATGTGAGCATTATAATGTCAGATAATACAAATTAATTGTATTTATCCATAATTATGGCTCAACATTCATTTATGTGCTAAATATTTTAAATTTTAGGTGTTCCTCATCTTGGCTACTTCGGAATCACCGCTCCTATTCGGATGCTCCGTTTCACCTCGGATCCACCGAACGTGTTCGGATCGTCCGAACCTGACCATAGGTTCCAGAACCTCCGATTCCCTCTTCGGACCATCCGAACAAACATCGGATCGTCCGAACTCCTTCCGATGTCATTTAATGTTCGCGCCTTCCCATGCCTGATTGTCAGACTTCGGACCCTCCGTTTACGCTTCGTAGCCTCCGTTCTATGATCGGATTTTCCGATTGCGAATCGGATCGTCCGAACGGAATGCCAGATAACCGTTCCGTTCAAATTCCGGACCTTCCGAACTCATGTTCGGACCGTCCGAAAATGGCCTATAAATAGGCGTTCGGATCCTCTGATTTACTTGCTCATTCACTCCTCTCTTTCTTTCCCCACACAAAACACTCACTACTCACTATGCCTCCGCGCCGTAACGCAGCTGGCCGAAATGTTCGCCCTCGTCACGGTGCCTTTCATCATGATCTTACCCAACCACCCAATCCTCGTCCTACCCCACCTGAATTCGAAACCCGTAACATTCTGCCTGGTCGTACCCTTCACACCGATTATCTTCGTGCAAATTTCTTTACGTTGATTACTCTTATTGAGTCTCAACGTTGGGGAAACTTCTTTCTACCTTCCGTACCCGATCTCATCTACCCCTCTCTCATACATCAGTTCTATGCGAACTTTTCCCTAGTTCTTGGTGGTGATGACACTCGTGTTGTTACCATTGTTCAGGGTCGGTTCATTTCTTTTTCTACCGCCGACCTCTCCACTTGGTTCGATCTTCCTCGAGACGGACCGAGTGAGTTCTTTTCTCAGTCTTGGACTGAGAATGACCCTACTTTTGATCGAGTCACTGCCTTGACCACCATCTTCGGTCGTCCGCCTACTCCTGCCGATGACCGTCCTCATGCGAAGGACCTTCCTCCTCAGCTTCAGCTTGTTCTGAAGCTCATCACTTCTTCTATTGTTCCTCGCAGTGGAGACCTCTCCACTTGCAAATATCTCGATCTGTACATTCTCTATTATTTAGTCTCCCAGCGTCCTTTTAACCTTCCCCGTTTTCTTATGTACGCCATGGAGTACGCGGCTTCTTCTACTCGCGTCTCTTTTCCATTTGGCCGGTTCATTAACCGGATTCTAGCCCATCTGGGCATTGACTTTACAGATGAAGAATCCTTATCTATTTCTCCTCGCGAGACTATCGACCATGATACTGTTGTTAAGATGGGACTCTCTTGGAATCCCGTCTTATCCTCTTGGGTCATCGACAAG
This sequence comes from Primulina eburnea, assembly GCF_022965805.1. NCBI lineage: Eukaryota > Viridiplantae > Streptophyta > Magnoliopsida > Lamiales > Gesneriaceae > Primulina > Primulina eburnea. The sequence goes on from NW_027330696.1 coordinate 73,910, forward strand.
GATCGCATCTTTGCGTCCTATCGTCCGACCGAACACTTTCATGTTCCCTTCGGTCTCCTTCCTCCTCACGTTCAGACGAGAGGATTTCCCGCTGGTCCCCCTACTACGGGTACCACTCCTACCCCTTCGGTTGATATTCTCTCTTCATCCCATCAGCGTGTTCCCGACCCTATTAGCACTCCTTTGATGACTATGGATGACCTTCCTCATGGCTTCACTCCGCCTGCTCCCTCTGGACCCTACGATTGGATTTTCGAGTATCTCGAGCGATTGGAGACTCGTTTCGACACTCGTTTCTCCCTTTTGGAGTCTACCTTAGAGCGTCATCATATTGAGACTTCCTCGCGTCTTGATTCCATCGAGGCTGAGATGAGGAGACATAGAGAGTCGCGGGATGCGAATTCTTAGATTATGTTTTTGTTATTTTTGTTTATTTTATCTTTATGCATCATTGTATAAAAGACTTGCATTTATTAGTGGATATTTTACCTGTTTATTTGTCTCTCTTTATGTTTATGTCTTTTTGCTTATCACAAAAAGGGGGAGAATTTATTTGGTTAAAATTGCTATTAAATGGTTATTAAATAATTATTTGGTTAAAATTGCTATTAAATGGTTATTAAATAAATTCGCCTTAATTCAACCTCTTAGACTTGTTATTTGATTAAGGGGGAGTTATTTAATAATAATTTAGATTATGTTGATTATTGTTTCTCAATTTTTAACCAAGTTTTGTGATCATCAAAAAGGGGGAGATTGTTACGCCTTAAACGCATACAAATCTCGAGGATGAGATTAATGTTTTTAATGCTGTAACATATCCCAAAGTTTTTGTTTTGATGATACCAAAACTTGGATTAAAAATGTACTAATGTTTTATATTGAGGCATGCAGGAAATTAAGAACAGGTTACGTTCGGAAGATCCGACATTCGGTTCGGACGGTCCGAAATTGTGCAATTCAGAAGCAAAATAGAAGCTGTTCGGAAGCTGCGAGGAGAGCGTTCGGACGTTCCGAAGACGTGATCGGACGTTCCGAACACAAGCAATCAAATCACTTCAATGCGGAGACAAATTGATATGACTGATTGATCGAGTAAGATTTCGGACGCTACGAAGGACATTTCGGACGCTACGAAGTGTTGAAGATTTCAAATCTCCGGAAACGCGGGAATATTCGGACGGTACGAACTGGAGTTCGGACCTTCCGAAGCTGTGCATAGACGGTCTGAAAGAACTGTTCGGAAGCAACGAAGTTTGATCGGTTCCTCCGAAGCATATGTTCGGACCCTACGAAGTCAAGAACGGACGATCCGAAGTCATCCCAAAATTACGGAAATTGATTTCAATCACATCGGACGTTCCGAAGCATAAACAGAAGATCCGAACCTTGGCGTCCAAGACTAGTATAAATAGGCCTTTGAGGATGCATTTTCAATCATCCCACTCCACTCTCTCTTGTCTCTTACAAAGCTTTCTACTATCTCTTGTGTGCGTTGATTAAAAGAGTTGTAATATCAAAAGAGTTGTAGAAAAAGAGTAATACTCTCGAGTGGGTTGTAAAGTTCGTGGCTATCCTTGGAGCCCTCAAGGCCAAGTAGACGCATCGAGGCGTGGTTGTAAAAGCTAGCTTGGAGCTCCTAAAGCCAAGTCGATATAGTGATACCTCGATCCTCATCGAGAAGGGGAGACGTAGACGATTCTTCGTCGAACTTCCATAAACATCTCTATCCCTCTTTACTTTACGCATTTACTTTACTACGCATTTATTTTACGCACTTACTTTACGCATTCATTTTATTTGTGATTGTCCCTCAAGTCTTCCGCTTGCAATTTTTGCAAACTCGTTTTAAAAACGCTAAAGGGCCTAAAGGAACCTATTCACCCCCCCTTTAGGTTCTTCATGTTCCAATAATTTACCCAACACGTAAACCCAACATGCATGATTATAATACCAATAACAGAAGATGCACGTACTTTGAACTGAAAACATATACATGCTGAAATCCTGACTTAGTGCTTACTACATGACATAATGCAAAACTTTAAAACTTACAGACTTGAGGTGTGACTTCGAGAGCTTCTTGCGACTGGCAGTAGGCGTAACCCTTTACAAGAACACCGCTCTGATACCAACTGTAACGAACCGTACTTTCACTACTTAAAATTTGCGGAAAAATTTAAAATTTTCTTAAATAAAAACATTCATACGGTCGTCACTCAACATTCATAAAAAATAAATCCCACAATCATCCATCACCAATAAAATTTTGCTAAAAGAAACTGTCTCACGTTCAAATCAAAACATCAGAGTAATTTAAAAATTTGCATAAACATAAACTTGCGGTCCTCGGGTTTAGCCTGCCACTCAGCCCAAAGCCTGCCCCTTGGTCATCACCTCCTGCCTCCTCAACATAGTCACCTGCATCGATCAAGTCTAGTGAGTCTAAAGACTCAACACGTATAAACTGGAATAACGAGTACTACATAATAAGGTCGCATGCAACTTTAAAATAGGACATACATAATTTGAAACTTGAACTTGCGCATTAAAACTTGAACATACGTACATACATACTTCGACGTGCCATAACTTAAACTTTCATAAACATACTGCATACGTAAACATACATAACTTCATCATTTTGCGTAGAGGATGTTTCAAAGCAAGTGACCCATAACGTAAAAGAGCCTGATCAGACTATACCACAGTACTGGGCTGACAGGGACGTATCCACTGCCGCATACATAAGATCCCTGTTCATAATTTAACAGGCCAGTTGATCCACGTTCATAATTTAACGCTTCACAACCACGATCTAACCTGTTCATAATTTAACGGGCGGATTGGTCCCCGTTCATAGTTTAACGCTTTCCAATCCTAACATAATTTGGTCACAAGACATTTAGCATACCTCGAAAACTTAAACATATTTTCTTGCACGTCAACATACTTACTTGGCGTTGAGGGATTCGTTGGACTTTGACTGGGGCCGTTGCTGCAACATACTAACATAAACTTGTATACTTAACTCACATAACTTAACGTAGAAATCATACTTACTCTCGAGCTCGATCATTACTTAGGACGTTCTAAAATTTCCCATGACACGACCTTGATAATCCTTGCACTAAATCATGACATCAACCTCAAAACAACCTATAATATTTTTTCCCAAAAATAGAAGAACACGGACCCCGTACCTACATCCGTGTAGGGGTCCGTGTAGGTACTGGAAGTAGACACCGAAGGGAAGCAAAGGCACGGACCCCGTGTCAGGGTCCGGGTGAGGGTCCGTGTAGGCACTGGAAAAGACACTAAGTGAAACCCAAAGGCACGGACCCCGTGCCCTCATCCGTGTAGGGGTCCGTGTAGATACTGGAAAAAGACGCCGAGAAGACAACAAAGGCACGGACCCCGTGTCAGGGTCCGTGTACAGGTCCGTGCACCCACTGTAATCGCGAACTTACGAAAATTCTGAACACCTAATATTCATCCTTCTAGACTCGGTTATACGGACCATGCACCGACACCTCGAGACTCATCCTAGCATACCGCAACATAAAACCCAAATTGTACAAACGTTTCAAGACAACAGTGTTCGCTCTACGACACACACGACCCAAAATATGGCAATTGACATCAAACTGTTTCCTACGACTTCTAGTTAGCTCGAGTGCCTATCGACATGAAACGTAACCTCAAAAAAAACACTCTTAACATCATTACTAACATACCCGTACGCAGCAACAATCGCCCGTCGATTTCCAACGAAGCCTGCAACTTAAAACTTCAAGAAACGTATCAATAACATAATTTTCTGAAATTTTCAGTTTGCGCAGTCGAACGGAAAATATCATAACTCACTCAATTTTCGTCCAAAAATTTCGAATCATATATCAAATCGAAGGTATCGAAAAGTTCTACGTTTTTGCCGTTGAAAGTTTTCCCAAAATCTGAACAGAAAAATCGCAGTTTTGACATGAACAGTAAAAACGAGTTTTTGATCTAAAAATTTTCCTTCGAAATTGATCCGATTCATGATTCGCTCAAACTACTAACATCATACATAACTTTTACGCCTAAAAACAATGCAATACAATATATGACTTGATCGACACAGCAAGAACAGATTATACGTGCCTTTTTGATAATAAACGTTACCGAAGCGGCGTCACCGAAGCGGAGATAGAAGCGAGGTTGATCCGGGGCGATTGTGGCGCTAAAATCTTTGAATAAAACTCGACAAAACCTGCTGGAAATCGCTAGAGGAGGGGGCGGCTGCTAAGGGGAGAAGAACCCTAGGTTTTGCTCTTTGAAAATAATAAAAGTCTAGAATGAACTTGTGTGTGTGTGTTTAGGCATTACAGGTGTGTGTAAAAGTGTGTAGTGTGTGTGTGGCGTGTGTTTTAATAATTAGGGAGAGTAAATCTTAGTTTAATAAAATAATTAACTACTAAGTAAAATACTAACTCTTTTCCCACTTAAATAAAATCCCAACATTTAAAATAATTGCACACCCACTACACTTTAAGAGTTTTAAAACTCTAAAATTCCTAAATAACATAATTGACATGCTAATCCAATACTAATTAAAAAGGTTAACTCCAATAATAAATTAGTTAAAATACTAACTCTACTCATCTTTAAATAAAATCTCCTAATAAAATTAAAGTGCACACTTGCTAAACTTTTAAAAGTTTAAAACTCATAAAATCACCTAATAATTAAATCAGACTTAAAAATGCTAAAACTCAATAAACTATTTAAAATCACCCCCAAACTCAACTTAAAATAAAATACCACATTATCAATTGCCAAAAATCGTCACCGGGTCTTTTCCTCAATCCCGCCTCGAATGATCGTCTGAAACATGAAACTCGATAAAATATTTTAACGTGCATCCCATAAACATAAATAATTTAAAATAGTGCATTTAAATAAATCATGCATCGCCAAAACTCATTTAAAATTAATTTAAATGATTTAATAATTAAATGAATGCATGGGTTATACGTGTACTATATTTGGGCACTACACATGCCATGCAACCTACCGACTTCTCTAAAGAACTAATCCGCAATGTTTGAAACATCATCGATTTTATGGCAAGCTATAAAATGTGCCATATTAGAGAATCTATCCACAACAACGAAAATAGAATCCATCCCCTTCTTAGTCCTAGGCACCTCAAAATAAAGTCCATAGAAATGTCAATCCAAGTTCTTTTTGAGAATAGCACGCAAAAGTGTTCCCAAAGTGCTATTGACAACTTCAGTTTGTCCATCCGTTTGAGGATGACAAGTAGTAGAAAACAACAATTTTGTGCCAAGTTTATCCGATAAAGTCTTCCAAAAGTAACTCAAGAATTTAACATCGCGACCAGAAACAATAGTCCTAGGCATGCCATGCAACCTAACGACTTCTCTAAAGAACAAATCCGCAATGTTTGAAGCATCATCGGTTTTATGACAAGCTATAAAATGTGCTATCTTAGAGAATCTATCCACAACAACGAAAATAGAATCCATCCCCTTCTTAGTCCTAGGCACCCCAAAATAAAGTCCATAGAAATGTCAATCCAAGTTCTTTTTAAGAATAACACGCAAAAGTGTTCCCAAAGTGCTATTGACAACTTCAGTTTGTCCATCAGTTTGAGGATGAGAAGTAGTAGAAAACAACAATTTCGTGCCAAGTTTAGACCATAAAGTATTCTTAAAGTAACTCAAAAATTTAACATCGCGACCAGAATCAATAGTCTTAGGCATGCCATGCAACCTAACAATTTCTCTAATGAACAAATCCGCAATGTTTGAAGCATAATCGGTTTTATGACAAGCTATAAAATGTGCCATCTTAGAAAATCTATCCACAACAACGAAAATAGAATCCCTCCCCTTCTTAGTCCTAGGCAACCCCAAAATAAAGTCCATAGAAATGTCAATCCAAGTTCTTTTTAAGAATAGCACGCAAAAGTGTTCCCAAAGTTCTATTGACAACTTAGTTTGTCCATCCGTTTGAGGATGACAAGTAGTAGAAAACAACAATTTTGTGCCAAGTTTAGACCATATAGTATTCCAAAAGTAACTCAAGAATTTAACATCGCGACCAGAAACAATAGTCCTAGGCATGCCATGCAACCTACCGACTTCTCTAAAGAACTAATCCGCAATGTTTGAAACATCATCGATTTTATGGCAAGCTATAAAATGTGCCATCTTAGAGAATCTATCCACAACAACGAAAATAGAATCCATCCCCTTCTATGTCCTAGGCACCCCAAAATAAAGTCGATAGAAATGTCAATCCAAGTTCTTTTTAAGAATAGCACGCAAAAGTGTTCCCAAAGTTCTATTGACAACTTCAGTTTCTCCATCCGTTTGAGGATGACAAGTAGTAGAAAACAACAATTTCGTGCCAAGTTTAGACCATAAAGTATTCCAAAAGTAACTCAAGAATTTAACATCGCGACCAGAATCAATAGTCCTAGGCATGCCATGCAACCTAACGACTTCTCTAATGAACAAATCCGCAATGTTTGAAGCATAATCGGTTTTATGACAAGCTATAAAATGTGCCATCTTAGAAAATCTATCCACAACAACGAAAATAGAATCCCTCCCCTTCTTAGTCCTAGGCAACCCCAAAATAAAGTCCATAGAAATGTCAATCCAAGTTCTTTTTAAGAATAGCACGCAAAAGTGTTCCCAAAGTTCTATTGACAACTTCAGTTTGTCCATCCGTTTGAGGATGACAAGTAGTAGAAAACAACAATTTTGTGCCAAGTTTAGACCATAAAGTATTCCAAAAGTAACTCAAGAATTTAACATCGCGACCAGAAACAATAGTCCTAGGCATGCCATGCAACCTACCGACTTCTCTAAAGAACTAATCCGCAATGTTTGAAACATCATCGATTTTATGGCAAGCTATAAAATGTGCCATCTTAGAGAATCTATCCACAACAACGAAAATAGAATCCATCCCCTTCTTAGTCCTAGGCACCCCAAAATAAAGTCCATAGAAATGTCAATCCAAGTTCTTTTTAAGAATAGCACGCAAAAGTGTTCCCAAAGTTCTATTGACAACTTCAGTTTGTCCATCCGTTTGAGGATGACAAGTAGTAGAAAACAACAATTTCGTGCCAAGTTTAGACCATAAAGTATTCCAAAAGTAACTCAAGAATTTAACATCGCGACCAGAATCAATAGTCCTAGGCATGCCATGCAACCTAACGACTTCTCTAATGAACAAATCCGCAATGTTTGAAGCATAATCGGTTTTATGACAAGCTATAAAATGTGCCATCTTAGAAAATCTATCCACAACAACGAAAATAGAATCCCTCCCCTTCTTAGTCCTAGGCAACCCAAAATAAAGTCCATAGAAATGTCAATCCAAGTTCTTTTTAAGAATAGCACGCAAAAGTGTTCCCAAAGTTCTATTGACAACTTCAGTTTGTCCATCCGTTTGAGGATGACAAGTAGTAGAAAACAACAATTTTGTGCCAAGTTTAGACCATAAAGTATTCCAAAAGTAACTCAAGAATTTAACATCGCGACCAGAAACAATAGTCCTAGGCATGCCATGCAACCTACCGACTTCTCTAAAGAACTAATCCGCAATGTTTGAAACATCATCGATTTTATGGCAAGCTATAAAATGTGCCATCTTAGAGAATCTATCCACAACAACGAAAATAGAATCCATCCCCTTCTTAGTCCTAGGCACCCCAAAATAAAGTCCATAGAAATGTCAATCCAAGTTCTTTTTAAGAATAGCACGCAAAAGTGTTCCCAAAGTTCTATTGACAACTTCAGTTTGTCCATCCGTTTGAGGATGACAAGTAGTAGAAAACAACAATTTTGTGCCAAGTTTAGACCATAAAGTATTCCAAAAGTAACTCAAGAATTTAACATCGCGACCAGAAACAATAGTCCTAGGCATGCCATGCAACCTACCGACTTCTCTAAAGAACAAATCCGCAATGTTTGAAGCATCATCGATTTTATGACAAGCTATAAAATGTGCCATCTTAGAGAATCTATCCACAACAACGAAAATAGAATCCCTCCCCTTCTTAGTCCTAGGCAACCTCAAAATAAAGTCCATAGAAATGTCAATCCAAGTTCTTTTTAAGAATAGCACGCAAAAGTGTTCCCAAAGTTCTATTGACAACTTCAGTTTGTCCATCCGTTTGAGGATGACAAGTAGTAGAAAACAACAATTTTGTGCCAAGTTTAGACCATAAAGTATTCCAAAAGTAACTCAAGAATTTAACATCGCGACCAGAAACAATAGTCCTAGGCATGCCATGCAACCTACCGACTTCTCTAAAGAACTAATCCGCAATGTTTGAAGCATCATCGATTTTATGACAAGCTATAAAATGTGCCATCTTAGAGAATCTATCCACAACAACGAAAATAGAATCCATCCCCTTCTTAGTCCTAGGCAACCCCAAAATAAAGTCCATAGAAATGTCAATCCAAGTTCTTTTTAAGAATAGCACGCAAAAGTGTTCCCAAAGTTCTATTGACAACTTCAGTTTGTCCATCCGTTTGAGGATGACAAGTAGTAGAAAACAACAATTTCGTGCCAAGTTTAGACCATAAAGTATTCCAAAAGTAACTCAAGAATTTAACATCGCGACCAGAATCAATAGTCCTAGGCATGCCATGCAACCTAACGACTTCTCTAATGAACAAATCCGCAATGTTTGAAGCATAATCGGTTTTATGACAAGCTATAAAATGTGCCATCTTAGAAAATCTATCCACAACAACGAAAATAGAATCCCTCCCCTTCTTAGTCCTAGGCAACCCCAAAATAAAGTCCATAGAAATGTCAATCCAAGTTCTTTTTAAGAATAGCACGCAAAAGTGTTCCCAAAGTTCTATTGACAACTTCAGTTTGTCCATCCGTTTGAGGATGACAAGTAGTAGAAAACAACAATTTTGTGCCAAGTTTAGACCATAAAGTATTCCAAAAGTAACTCAAGAATTTAACATCGCGACCAGAAACAATAGTCCTAGGCATGCCATGCAACCTACCGACTTCTCTAAAGAACTAATCCGCAATGTTTGAAACATCATCGATTTTATGGCAAGCTATAAAATGTGCCATCTTAGAGAATCTATCCACAACAACGAAAATAGAATCCATCCCCTTCTTAGTCCTAGGCACCCCAAAATAAAGTCCATAGAAATGTCAATCCAAGTTCTTTTTAAGAATAGCACGCAAAAGTGTTCCCAAAGTTCTATTGACAACTTCAGTTTGTCCATCCGTTTGAGGATGACAAGTAGTAGAAAACAACAATTTTGTGCCAAGTTTAGACCATAAAGTATTCCAAAAGTAACTCAAGAATTTAACATCGCGACCAGAAACAATAGTCCTAGGCATGCCATGCAACCTAACGACTTCTCTAAAGAACAAATCCGCAATGTTTGAAGCATCATCGGTTTTATGACAAGCTATAAAATGTGCCATCTTAGAGAATCTATCCACAACAACGAAAATAGAATCCATCCCCTTCTTAGTCCTAGGCACCCCAAAATAAAGTCCATAGAAATGTCAATCCAAGTTCTTTTTAAGAATAGCACGCAAAAGTGTTCCCAAAGTTCTATTGACAACTTCAGTTTGTCCATCCGTTTGAGGATGACAAGTAGTAGAAAACAACAATTTCGTGCCAAGTTTAGACCATAAAGTATTCCAAAAGTAACTCAAGAATTTAACATCGCGACCAGAATCAATAGTCCTAGGCATGCCATGCAACCTAACGACTTCTCTAATGAACAAATCCGCAATGTTTGAAGCATAATCGGTTTTATGACAAGCTATAAAATGTGCCATCTTAGAAAATCTATCCACAACAACGAAAATAGAATCCCTCCCCTTCTTAGTCCTAGGCAACCCCAAAATAAAGTCCATAGAAATGTCAATCCAAGTTCTTTTTAAGAATAGCACGCAAAAGTGTTCCCAAAGTTCTATTGACAACTTCAGTTTGTCCATCCGTTTGAGGATGACAAGTAGTAGAAAACAACAATTTTGTGCCAAGTTTAGACCATAAAGTATTCCAAAAGTAACTCAAGAATTTAACATCGCGACCAGAAACAATAGTCCTAGGCATGCCATGCAACCTACCGACTTCTCTAAAGAACTAATCCGCAATGTTTGAAACATCATCGATTTTATGGCAAGCTATAAAATGTGCCATCTTAGAGAATCTATCCACAACAACGAAAATAGAATCCATCCCCTTCTTAGTCCTAGGCACCCCAAAATAAAGTCCATAGAAATGTCAATCCAAGTTCTTTTTAAGAATAGCACGCAAAAGTGTTCCCAAAGTTCTATTGACAACTTCAGTTTGTCCATCCGTTTGAGGATGACAAGTAGTAGAAAACAACAATTTCGTGCCAAGTTTAGACCATAAAGTATTCCAAAAGTAACTCAAGAATTTAACATCGCGACCAGAATCAATAGTCCTAGGCATGCCATGCAACCTAACGACTTCTCTAATGAACAAATCCGCAATGTTTGAAGCATAATCGGTTTTATGACAAGCTATAAAATGTGCCATCTTAGAAAATCTATCCACAACAACGAAAATAGAATCCCTCCCCTTCTTAGTCCTAGGCAACCCCAAAATAAAGTCCATAGAAATGTCAATCCAAGTTCTTTTTAAGAATAGCACGCAAAAGTGTTCCCAAAGTTCTATTGACAACTTCAGTTTGTCCATCCGTTTGAGGATGACAAGTAGTAGAAAACAACAATTTTGTGCCAAGTTTAGACCATAAAGTATTCCAAAAGTAACTCAAGAATTTAACATCGCGACCAGAAACAATAGTCCTAGGCATGCCATGCAACCTACCGACTTCTCTAAAGAACTAATCCGCAATGTTTGAAACATCATCGATTTTATGGCAAGCTATAAAATGTGCCATCTTAGAGAATCTATCCACAACAACGAAAATAGAATCCATCCCCTTCTTAGTCCTAGGCACCCCAAAATAAAGTCCATAGAAATGTCAATCCAAGTTCTTTTTAAGAATAGCACGCAAAAGTGTTCCCAAAGTTCTATTGACAACTTCAGTTTGTCCATCCGTTTGAGGATGACAAGTAGTAGAAAACAACAATTTCGTGCCAAGTTTAGACCATAAAGTATTCCAAAAGTAACTCAAGAATTTAACATCGCGACCAGAATCAATAGTCCTAGGCATGCCATGCAACCTAACGACTTCTCTAATGAACAAATCCGCAATGTTTGAAGCATAATCGGTTTTATGACAAGCTATAAAATGTGCCATCTTAGAAAATCTATCCACAACAACGAAAATAGAATCCCTCCCCTTCTTAGTCCTAGGCAACCCCAAAATAAAGTCCATAGAAATGTCAATCCAAGTTCTTTTTAAGAATAGCACGCAAAAGTGTTCCCAAAGTTCTATTGACAACTTCAGTTTGTCCATCCGTTTGAGGATGACAAGTAGTAGAAAACAACAATTTTGTGCCAAGTTTAGACCATAAAGTATTCCAAAAGTAACTCAAGAATTTAACATCGCGACCAGAAACAATAGTCCTAGGCATGCCATGCAACCTACCGACTTCTCTAAAGAACTAATCCGCAATGTTTGAAACATCATCGATTTTATGGCAAGCTATAAAATGTGCCATCTTAGAGAATCTATCCACAACAACGAAAATAGAATCCATCCCCTTCTTAGTCCTAGGCACCCCAAAATAAAGTCCATAGAAATGTCAATCCAAGTTCTTTTTAAGAATAGCACGCAAAAGTGTTCCCAAAGTTCTATTGACAACTTCAGTTTGTCCATCCGTTTGAGGATGACAAGTAGTAGAAAACAACAATTTCGTGCCAAGTTTAGACCATAAAGTATTCCAAAAGTAACTCAAGAATTTAACATCGCGACCAGAATCAATAGTCCTAGGCATGCCATGCAACCTAACGACTTCTCTAATGAACAAATCCGCAATGTTTGAAGCATAATCGGTTTTATGACAAGCTATAAAATGTGCCATCTTAGAAAATCTATCCACAACAACGAAAATAGAATCCCTCCCCTTCTTAGTCCTAGGCAACCCCAAAATAAAGTCCATAGAAATGTCAATCCAAGTTCTTTTTAAGAATAGCACGCAAAAGTGTTCCCAAAGTTCTATTGACAACTTCAGTTTGTCCATCCGTTTGAGGATGACAAGTAGTAGAAAACAACAATTTTGTGCCAAGTTTAGACCATAAAGTATTCCAAAAGTAACTCAAGAATTTAACATCGCGACCAGAAACAATAGTCCTAGGCATGCCATGCAACCTACCGACTTCTCTAAAGAACTAATCCGCAATGTTTGAAACATCATCGATTTTATGGCAAGCTATAAAATGTGCCATCTTAGAGAATCTATCCACAACAACGAAAATAGAATCCATCCCCTTCTTAGTCCTAGGCACCCCAAAATAAAGTCCATAGAAATGTCAATCCAAGTTCTTTTTAAGAATAGCACGCAAAAGTGTTCCCAAAGTTCTATTGACAACTTCAGTTTGTCCATCCGTTTGAGGATGACAAGTAGTAGAAAACAACAATTTCGTGCCAAGTTTAGACCATAAAGTATTCCAAAAGTAACTCAAGAATTTAACATCGCGACCAGAAACAATAGTCCTAGGCATGCCATGCAACCTACCGACTTCTCTAAAGAACTAATCCGCAATGTTTGAAGCATCATCGATTTTATGGCAAGCTATAAAATGTGCCATCTTAGAGAATCTATCCACAACAACGAAAATAGAATCCATCCCCTTCTTAGTCCTAGGCACCCCAAAATAAAGTCCATAGAAATGTCAATCCAAGTTCTTTTTAAGAATAGCACGCAAAAGTGTTCCCAAAGTTCTATTGACAACTTCAGTTTGTCCATCCGTTTGAGGATGACAAGTAGTAGAAAACAACAATTTTGTGCCAAGTTTAGACCATAAAGTATTCCAAAAGTAACTCAAGAATTTAACATCGCGACCAGAAACAATAGTCCTAGGCATGCCATGCAACCTACCGACTTCTCTAAAGAACTAATCCGCAATGTTTGAAACATCATCGATTTTATGGCAAGCTATAAAATGTGCCATCTTAGAGAATCTATCCACAACAACGAAAATAGAATCCATCCCCTTCTTAGTCCTAGGCACCCCAAAATAAAGTCCATAGAAATGTCAATCCAAGTTCTTTTTAAGAATAGCACGCAAAAGTGTTCCCAAAGTTCTATTGACAACTTCAGTTTGTCCATCCGTTTGAGGATGACAAGTAGTAGAAAACAACAATTTCGTGCCAAGTTTAGACCATAAAGTATTCCAAAAGTAACTCAAGAATTTAACATCGCGACCAGAATCAATAGTCCTAGGCATGCCATGCAACCTAACGACTTCTCTAATGAACAAATCCGCAATGTTTGAAGCATAATCGGTTTTATGACAAGCTATAAAATGTGCCATCTTAGAAAATCTATCCACAACAACGAAAATAGAATCCCTCCCCTTCTTAGTCCTAGGCAACCCCAAAATAAAGTCCATAGAAATGTCAATCCAAGTTCTTTTTAAGAATAGCACGCAAAAGTGTTCCCAAAGTTCTATTGACAACTTCAGTTTGTCCATCCGTTTGAGGATGACAAGTAGTAGAAAACAACAATTTTGTGCCAAGTTTAGACCATAAAGTATTCCAAAAGTAACTCAAGAATTTAACATCGCGACCAGAAACAATAGTCCTAGGCATGCCATGCAACCTAACGACTTCTCTAATGAACAAATCCGCAATGTTTGAAGCATCATCGGTTTTATGACAAGCTATAAAATGTGCCATCTTAGAGAATCTATCCACAACAACGAAAATAGAATCCCTCCCCTTCTTAGTCCTAGGCAACCCCAAAATAAAGTCCATAGAAATGTCAATCCAAGTTCTTTTTAAGAATAGCACGCAAAAGTGTTCCCAAAGTTCTATTGACAACTTCAGTTTGTCCATCCGTTTGAGGATGACAAGTAGTAGAAAACAACAATTTTGTGCCAAGTTTAGACCATAAAGTATTCCAAAAGTAACTCAAGAATTTAACATCGCGACCAGAAACAATAGTCCTAGGCATGCCATGCAACCTACCGACTTCTCTAAAGAACAAATCCGCAATGTTTGAAGCATCATCGATTTTATGACAAGCTATAAAATGTGCCATCTTAGAGAATCTATCCACAACAACGAAAATAGAATCCATCCCCTTCTTAGTCCTAGGCACCCCAAAATAAAGTCCATAGAAATGTCAATCCAAGTTCTTTTTAAGAATAGCACGCAAAAGTGTTCCCAAAGTTCTATTGACAACTTCAGTTTGTCCATCCGTTTGAGGATGACAAGTAGTAGAAAACAACAATTTCGTGCCAAGTTTAGACCATAAAGTATTCCAAAAGTAACTCAAGAATTTAACATCGCGACCAGAATCAATAGTCCTAGGCATGCCATGCAACCTAACGACTTCTCTAATGAACAAATCCGCAATGTTTGAAGCATAATCGGTTTTATGACAAGCTATAAAATGTGCCATCTTAGAAAATCTATCCACAACAACGAAAATAGAATCCCTCCCCTTCTTAGTCCTAGGCAACCCCAAAATAAAGTCCATAGAAATGTCAATCCAAGTTCTTTTTAAGAATAGCACGCAAAAGTGTTCCCAAAGTTCTATTGACAACTTCAGTTTGTCCATCCGTTTGAGGATGACAAGTAGTAGAAAACAACAATTTTGTGCCAAGTTTAGACCATAAAGTATTCCAAAAGTAACTCAAGAATTTAACATCGCGACCAGAAACAATAGTCCTAGGCATGCTGTAACGAACCGTACTTTCACTACTTAAAATTTGCGGAAAAATTAAAAATTTTCTTAAATTAAAACATTCATACGGTCGTCACTCAACATTCATAAAAAATAAATCCCACAATCATCCATCACCAATAAAATTTTGCTAAAAGAAACTGTCTCACGTTCAAATCAAAACATCAGAGTAATTTAAAAATTTGCATAAACATAAACTTGCGGTCCTCGGGTTTAGCCTGCCACTCAGCCCAAGCCTACCCCTTGGTCATCACCTCCTGCCTCCTCAACATAGTCACCTGCATCGATCAAGTCTAGTGAGTCTAAAGACTCAACACGTATAAACTGGAATAACGAGTACTACATAATAAGGTCGCATGCAACTTTAAAATAGGACATACATAATTTGAAACTTGAACTTGCGCATTAAAACTTGAACATACGTACATACATACTTCGACGTGCCATAACTTAAACTTTCATAAACATACTGCATACGTAAACATACATAACTTCATCATTTTGCGTAGAGGATGTTTCAAAGCAAGTGACCCATAACGTAAAAGAGCCTGATCAGACTATACCACAGTACTGGGCTGACAGGGACGTATCCACTGCCGCATACATAAGATCCCTGTTCATAATTTAACAGGCCAGTTGATCCACGTTCATAATTTAACGCTTCACAACCACGATCTAACCCGTTCATAATTTAACGGGCGGATTGGTCCCCGTTCATAGTTTAACACTTTCCAATCCTAACATAATTTGGTCACAAGACATTTAACATACCTCGAAAACTTAAACATATTTTCTTGCACGTCAACATACTTACTTGGCGTTGAGGGATTCGTTGGACTTTGACTGGGGCCGTTGCTGCAACATACTAACATAAACTTGTATACTTAACTCACATAACTTAACGTAGAAATCATACTTACTCTCGAGCTCGATCATTACTTAGGACGTTCTAAAATTTCCCATGACACGACCTTGATAATCCTTGCACTAAATCATGACATCAACCTCAAAACAACCTATAATATTTTTTCCCAAAAATAGAAGAACACGGACCCCGTACCTACATCCGTGTAGGGGTCCGTGTAGGTACTGGAAGTAGACACCGAAGGGAAGCAAAGGCACGGACCCCGTGTCAGGGTCCGGGTGAGGATCCGTGTAGGCACTGGAAAAGACACTAAGTGAAACCCAAAGGCACGGACCCCGTGCCCTCATCCGTGTAGGGGTCCGTGTAGATACTGGAAAAAGACGCCGAGAAGACAACAAAGGCACGGACCCCGTGTCAGGGTCCGTGTACAGGTCCGTGCACCCACTGTAATCGCGAACTTACGAAAATTCTGAACACCTAATATTCATCCTTCTAGACTCGGTTATACGGACCATGCACCGACACCTCGAGACTCATCCTAGCATACCGCAACATAAAACCCAAATTGTACAAACGTTTCAAGACAACAGTGTTCGCTCTACGACACACACGACCCAAAATATGGCAATTGACATCAAACTGTTTCCTACGACTTCTAGTTAGCTCGAGTGCCTATCGACATGAAACGTAACCTCAAAAAAAACACTCTTAACATCATTACTAACATACCCGTACGCAGCAACAATCGCCCGTCGATTTCCAACGAAGCCTGCAACTTAAAACTTCAAGAAACGTATCAATAACATAATTTTCTGAAATTTTCAGTTTGCGCAGTCGAACGGAAAATATCATAACTCACTCAATTTTCGTCCAAAAATTTCGAATCATATATCAAATATAAGGTATCGAAAAGTTCTACGTTTTTGCCGTTGAAAGTTTTCCCAAAATCTGAACAGAAAAATCACAGTTTTGACATGAACAGTAAAAACGAGTTTTTGATCTAAAAATTTTCCTTCGAAATTGATCCGATTCATGATTCGCTCAAACTACTAACATCATACATAACTTTTACGCATAAAAACAATGCAATACAATATATGACTTGATCGACACAGCAAGAACAGATTATACGTGCCTTTTTGATAATAAACGTTACCGAAGCGGCGTCACCGAAGCGGAGATAGAAGCGAGGTTGATCCGGGGCGATTGTGGCGCTAAAATCTTTGAATAAAACTCGACAAAACCTGCTGGAAATCGCTAGAGGAGGGGGCGGCTGCTAAGGGGAGAAGAACCCTAGGTTTTGCTCTTTGAAAATAATAAAGTCTATAATGAACTTTTGTGTGTGTGTTTAGGCATTACAGGTGTGTGTAAAAGTGTGTAGTGTGTGTGTGGCGTGTGTTTTAATAATTAGGGAGAGTAAATCTTAGTTTAATAAAATAATTAACTACTAAGTAAAATACTAACTCTTTTCCCACTTAAATAAAATCCCAACATTTAAATAATTGCACACCCACTACACTTTAAGAGTTTTAAAACTCTAAAATTCCTAAATAACATAATTGACATGCTAATCCAATACTAATTAAAAAGGTTAACTCCAATAATAAATTAGTTAAAATACTAACTCTACTCATCTTTAAATAAAATCTCCTAATAAAATTAAAGTGCACACTTGCTAAACTTTTAAAAGTTTAAAACTCATAAAATCACCTAATAATTAAATCAGACTTAAAAATGCTAAAACTCAATAAACTATTTAAAATCACCCCCAACTCAACTTAAAATAAAATACCACATTATCAATTGCCAAAAATCGTCACCGGGTCCTTTCCTCAATCCCGCCTCGAATGATCGTCTGAAACATGAAACTCGATAAAATATTTTAACGTGCATCCCATAAACATAAATAATTTAAAATAGTGCATTTAAATAAATCATGCATCGCCAAAACTCATTTAAAATTAATTTAAATGATTTAATAATTAAATGAATGCATGGGTTATACGTGTACTATATTTGGGCACTACAGTTCCTCCCCCACTTATAAAATTTCGTCCTCGAAATTAAGTCTTACCGAACAACTCCGGGTAGCGAAGTCTCATGTCGGCCTCTGACTCCCAAGTGGCTTCTTCCACCGATTGATTCAGCCATTGGACTTTGACCAACTTAGTCGTCTTGTTCCGAAGTCTGCGCTCCTGTCTGTCTAGGATTTGGACTGGTTTCTCCTCGTAAGACAGGTCTGGAGTCAACTGCAGCGGCTCATAACTCAGAACATGAGAAGGATTAGCCAAATATTTTCTCAGCATCGAGACATGGAACACATTGTGCACCCCGGCCAGATTCGGCGGAAGGGCTACACGATACGCTAGCGTCCCAACTCTGTCCAAGATCTCAAACGGTCCAATAAACCTCGGACTCAACTTGCCTCTCTTTCCAAATCTCATAACACCCTTCATAGGTGCTATCTTGATAAAAACGTGATCTCCTACGGCAAACTCGAGATCTCTCCTCCTTTATCTGCATAGCTCTTCTGACGGCTCTGGGCGGTCTTCATTCTGTCACGAATCTTGACCACCACGTCTGCAGTTTGCTGAACTATTTCTGGACCAAGTTCTGTTCTCTCACCAACTTCATCCCAATGAACTGGTGATCTGCACTTCCTCCCGTACAACGCCTCATAGGGAGCCATACCAATAGATGCTTGGAAGCTGTTGTTGTATGTGAACTCCACTAGAGGTAGTCTAGATTCCCACGTTCCTTGAAAATCAATCATGCACGCCCTTAGCAAGTCCTCTAAAACCTGAATCACTCGCTCAGGACTGGCCATCTGTCTGCGGGTGAAAAGCTGTACTGAAAAGCAACTTCGTCCCCATGGCTGCATGTAAGCTCTTCCAGAAGGACGATGTAAACCTCGGGTCCCTGTCGGACACAATAGAGACTGGAAATCCATGCAAATGAACTATCTCTCTGAGATAAAGCTCCGCATACTACGTCATAGAGAAAGTCGTCTTCACTGGCAGAAAATGCGCTGACTTAGTGAGTCGGTCCACTATAACCCAAATGGAATTCGATCCTCTGACTGATCTCGGCAACCCAACAACAAAATCCATAGTAATGTTCTCTCACTTCCACTCGGGGATGGGGAGTGACTTACCAACCCTGCTGGTCTCTGATGTTCAGCTTTTACTTGCTGATAAGTGAGACATTCTGATACGAACCTACGGATGTCTCGCTTCATTCCTGGCCACCAATACAAAATCTGAAGGTCCTTGTACATCTTGGTGCCTCCTGGGTGAATGGAATACGGAGATGCGTGTGCCTCTGTCAAAATATCATGTCTGATCGAACCAACACTAGGCACCCACATTCTACCTCTGTATCTCACAATGCCGTCTGAGACTGTGTACAGCACACTGCCCTTGGCTTCGTCTTTCAGTCTCCATTTCTGTAACTGCTCATCCGAAGACTGACCTGCTCGGATTCGGTCTAGCAAATCAGATTTGACTGTCAGATTAGACAGCCTAGGAGCCTTGCCATCATGATAAGGCGTCTGCGACAACATTAGCTTTTCCCGGATGGTAGCTAATCTCGCAGTCGTAATCTTTCACAAGTTCTAACCACCTTCTCTGTCTCATATTCAGCTCTTTCTGCGTGAAGAAGTATTTGAGACTCTTGTGGTCGGTGAAGATCTGACATTTCTCGCCGTATAAGTAATGTCTCCAAATCTTCAATGCAAAGACAACGGCGGCTAATTCAAGATCGTGAGTCGGGTAGTTCTTCTCATGCACCTTTAACTGTCTGGAAGCATAAGCTATGACCCGACCTTGTTGCATCAACACTGCGCCTAATCCGAGCTTAGATGCATCGGTATAAAGCACAAACTCGCCTTGCCCTGTCGGCATGGCTAGCACTGGCGCTGAAATAAGAGCTTGCTTCAAGGTGTCGAAGCTCTTCTGGCACTCCTCGCTCCACACAAACTTTGCATTTTTCTTGGTTAGTGAGGTGAGCGGCACTGCTATGGACGAAAATCCCTTAATAAACTTACGGTAGTAGCCTGCTAAACCCAAAAAGCTGCGGATTTCAGATGCGTTCTTTGGCTCAACCCATTCTTTAACGGCTGCCACCTTCGATGGGTCCACCTCAATACCACTGCTGGATACTATATGCCCCAAAAATGCAACTTTCTGCAGCCAAAATTCACACTTACTGAACTTCGCAAATGACTTGCGACTCTGCAAGGTCTGCAAAACAGTCCTCAAATGCTGGTTGTGCTCCTCATGGCTCTTCGAGTAAATAAGAATGTCGTCAATGAATACTATGACGAATTGATCGAGGAACGGCTGGAATACTCGGTTCATGAGATCCACGAAAATAGCTGGAGCATTGGTCAATCCAAACGGCATTACTAAGAACTCGTAATGCCCGTATCTGGTCTTGAAAGCTGTCTTATGAACATCTGCATCCTTCACCTTCAGCTGATGATACCCTGATCGAAGATCTATCTTAGAGAACACGGTAGCTCCCTGCAATTGATCGAACAAGTCTTCGATTCTAGGCAAAGGGTATTTGTTCTTGATTGTTACCTTGTTCAGCTCACGGTAATCGATGCACAGTCTCATGCTTCCATCCTTCTTTTTCACAAAAAGCACTGGTGCGCCCCACGGTGAGAAACTAGGGCGGATAAACCCTTTGTCGAGGAGCTCCTGAATCTGCTGTTTGAGCTCTAACATCTCAGCTGGAGCTAATCTGTATGGCGCCTTGGAGATTGGCGCTGTGCCTGGCACGAGATCGATTGCAAACTCTACCTCTCTCTCTGGTGGAAGACCGGTGACGTCATCAGGAAAGACGTCTGGAAATTCTTTGACTACTGGCACCTCTGATAAGGATGGAGTGGACACGTCAGGCGCTGAAATAATGCTAGCCAAAAGGCCTGACATCCCTTGGAGATCAAACTCCTCGCCTGCATGCATGAAATCATGCGAGGAAAGCTTCTCCATCTGGCTGGCTCAAAAAGAAATTGCTCCATGCCCGGCGGTCTAACTAAAACTGACCTCTTCTGAAAATCTATCAGAACTCTATTCTTAGTCAGCCAGTCCATGCCCAAGATAATGTCGAATTCTGGCATCGGCAATATGATTAAATCTGCATACACTAGGTGGCCATGCAGTTCTAGGTCGATATCTCTGACCACACTGGTAGCTAACAGCTCTTCCCCTGATGGGACTACTACCGAAAAATTCACGTCTAGGCCAATGGACTTGAGGTCTAAATGATTGGCAAACGTCTCTGATATGAAGGAGTGGGGTGCTCCTGAGTCTATCAACGCAGTTGTAGCTAATCTCTTTATGAAAATATTCCCGGTAAGTAAAGTAGTGTCTGGGTCCGCCTCCTGTGCATGCATGGCGAATACCCTGCCCTGGGTTGGCTGTTTCCACTGCGGGCACTCCTTCAGCATATGATCTGTAGCTCCACACTTGAAGCACCTGCCTGATCCATACAAGCACTGTCCCGGGTGCTGACGATTGCATTTAGGACACACGGGGAAGGCAACGGGCTTCTGAGGCGCCCCTTCCTGCTGAACTGGACCCTTGCCCTTTGGTGGTCCATGATAAGGCTTCTTCGCTGGCGGCCCCTGATACGGTTTCTTAAAGTGGGGTCGCTGATTCTGCTTGCTGATGGTGAGGCTGCGGTGGAGCCTGATAGGGCCTCTTGCCCTGCCTGTCAGCCTCAATATCTCGCTGGTCCTGTTCTGCTGCCAAAGCTCGGGACACGGCGACTGCATAAGAAGTGGGACCAGCTACTCGGACGTCGCGGCGTAAGATCGGCCGCAACCATTCAGGAAATGTCTCAGTTTTGCCGGTGCATCATTCGCAATAAGGGGCACGAAGTGACACCCCCTTTCAAACTTCCTCACAAATTCCGCCACGCTACTGTCTCCCTGTCGCAGCGTCATAAACTCGTTGGTGAGTCTGGTTCGTACTTCCTCAGTGAAGTACTTGGAGTAAAAGACCTCCTTGAAACCATTCCATGGCAGTACCTGCAGTTGACTGCCACAGATGCACTCTCCCACCACAATCTGGCATCCCCTGTCAGAAGGAACGTGGCACATCTGACCCTATCTGCGTCGGTCAGTTCCATAAAGTCGAAAATCACTTCGATGGATTTGATCCACCCCTCAGCTATCATCGGGTCAGTGGTACCCGAAAACTCCTTCGGACTCATCCTCCGGAATCTCTCATAAACGGCCTCTGGTTGGGGCCTTGCCCCTGCGCCTGCTGCTGCAGCCTGGTTCCCCGCAAACTGTGCGAAGAACTGCGTCATGCCTGCAAGCATCTGTGCCTGCATGTCGGGAGGTGGTGGTGGCGGAGGATTGGCTCTTTCCTCCTCCCGGTGCTCCATGTCCTCAGTCCTAGCTTCCTGGTTAACCATACGTCTCGGAGGCATACTGTTCTGTTACGCCTTAAACGCATACAAATCTCGAGGGATTATGTTTTTAATGCTGTAACATATCCCAAAGTTTTTGTTTTGATGATACCAAAACTTGGATTAAAAATGTACTAATGTTTTATATTGAGGCATGCAGGAAATTAAGAACAGGTTACGTTCGGAAGATCCGACATTCGGTTCGGACGGTCCGAAATTGTGCAATTCAGAAGCAAAATAGAAGCTGTTCGGAAGCTGCGAGGAGAGCGTTCGGACGTTCCGAAGACGTGATCGGACGTTCCGAACACAAGCAATCAAATCACTTCAATGCGGAGACAAATTGATATGACTGATTGATCGAGTAAGATTTCGGACGCTACGAAGGACATTTCGGATGCTACGAAGTGTTGAAGATTTCAAATCTCCGGAAACGCGGGAATATTCGGACGGTACGAACTGGAGTTCGGACCTTCCGAAGCTGTGCATAGACGGTCTGAAAGAACTGTTCGGAAGCAACGAAGTTTGATCGGTTCCTCCGAAGCATATGTTCGGACCCTACGAAGTCAAGAACGGACGATCCGAAGTCATCCCAAAATTACGGAAATTGATTTCAATCACATCGGACGTTCCGAAGCATAAACAGAAGATCCGAACCTTGGCGTCCAAGACTAGTATAAATAGGCCTTTGAGGATGCATTTTCAATATCCCACTCCACTCTCTCTGTCTCTTACAAAGCTTTCTACTATCTCTTGTGTGCGTTGATTAAAAGAGTTGTAATATCAAAAGAGTTGTAGAAAAGAGTGAAAGTAATACTCTCGAGTGGGTTGTAAAGTTCGTGGCTATCCTTGGAGCCCTCAAGGCCAAGTAGACGCATCGAGGCGTGGTTGTAAAAGCTAGCTTGGAGCTCCTAAAGCCAAGTCGATATAGTGATACCTCGATCCTCATCGAGAAGGGGAGACGTAGACGATTCTTTCGTCGAACTTCCATAAACATCTCTATCCCTCTTTACTTTACGCATTTACTTTACTACGCATTTATTTTACGCACTTACTTTACGCATTCATTTTATTTGTGATTGTCCCTCAAGTCTTCCGCTTGCAATTTTTGCAAACTCGTTTTAAAAACGCTAAAGGGCCTAAAAGAACCTATTCACCCCCCCTTTAGGTTCTTCAAGTGGTATCAGAGCCAGTTTTTCAAATCTTTTAAATGGCCAATCTAGCAAGCGAGTATGCCCAAGGACAATCCACAAATCGTCCCCCTCTTTTCAATGGTACAAATTACGGATATTGGAAAAATAGAATATCTCTATACATCCAATCCGTCGATTACGACCTTTGGAAAATAACGGTGAAAGGTCCCTATATCCCCATGAAAACGGTGGATAATAAGGAAATTCCTAAGGGAATGGATGACTTCACCAAGGACGATATGAAACTTATCTCTCAAAATAGCTAAAGCTATGAATATTCTTCATTGTTCTCTAGATATGAATGAATACAACCGAATCTCGGCTTGCACCTCCGCCAAAGAGATTTGGGACAAATTGGAGATTTGCCACGAGGGAACCAATCAAGTCAAAGAAACGAAGATAGACCTTCTCCAACTCAAGTACGAGACCTTTGAGATGGAACCCAAGGAGGATATCGACACCATGTTCCGGCGGCTCACCCAAATCATCAATGAGCTTGCCCAACTTGGTGAGAACTACCCAACTAAACAAGTGTGGAGGAGAGCCCTTCGAGCATTACCGGCGGAATGGGATGCAAAGCGCACGGCTATCATTGAATCCAACAAGGGAGATGCGGCATCCTACGACCTTGATCAACTTCATGGGACCCTAAAGACCCATGAACTTGAAGTATCTACCCGGAAGGAGACAAAGAAAGATGACGATAAAGTAAAGGCGAAAGGGATCGCCTTGACCAGTCAACTTGAAGATAGCGACGATGAAGAAATGGCACTCCTCACTAGAAAGTTCAAAAGATTCATGCGGAGTTCCAACTTCAACAAGAAAGACAAAAAGTTTGAGAAGGAAGTGACCTGCTACAACTGTCAACAAAAGGGTCACTATGCAAACGAGTGTCCCTCCAAGAAGAAGGCCAGCAAAGACAAGAAAAAGGCCCTTCTAGCCACGTGGAGCGACAGCGACAACGAAGAGGAGTCTACCCTATGCTTCATGGCGAAGGAAGATCATCTGACCGACTCGGATGACGACGAGGTACCCTCTTACGATGAATTACTCTCCGCTTACACTAGTATGTACAATAAGGCTAAGTCACTTAGAAATGAGAATAAGCAACTTAAAACTGAACTAGAAGCTAGGATGCATGACAACACTAAGCTCAAGACAAACCTAAGAGACTTAGAGAAAGCCTTCAACAAGTTCAATGTGAGTAGCGGTAAACTAGAAAACCTCTTGAGCATGCAAAGGTGTAACTTCGACAAAGGAGGTCTAGGATATGAAAAGAAATCAGTCAACTTCGCTAGTCTTATCGCAAAGGCAAAACCAAGAACAACCACCAACATGTCACTTACTGTTGTAAGATAGGCCACATAAGACCTAAATGCAAGAAACTTAGACACCAACACAACAAGAATAGTTATTGAAATGGATCCCCAAATCCCCAACTACTACTAATCCCAAAGGACCCAAAGAAACGGGTACCAACTATCAAACTGTATCTCAACCTTGTAGGGACAAAGGGGAGACAAGTCATCGAGCACTTGGTATCTTGACAGTGGATGCTCTCGACACATGACGGGAGAAAAGAAGCTGCTACAATCCATTCGACCAAAAGAAAAGGGATCGGTGACCTTCGGAGACAACAGCAAAGGGATCATAGAAGGCATCGGCTCAATCGGTATATCTAACTCTACTATTATTGATGATGTACTTCTTGTGAAAGGGCTTAAACATAACCTCCTAAGCATTAGTCAATTGTGCGATAGGGGTTATGAAGTCAAATTCACACCACACGATTGCACTGTATCACTCACAACTGACAAAACCATTAGTTTCAAAGGTTATAGAAGTGAAAATGTTTACAAGGTCGATTTAAAGATTTCATCTTTTCAAAAATAAAAAGCCTTGTAACATTAAATGTTGATGACAACATTCTTTGGCATAGACGACTTGGTCATGTTGGGATGAGCACCATAGAAAAACTTTTAAAACTTGACCTAGTCTCCGGAATGCCAAAGCTGAATTTAAAATCAGATTCTTTTTGTGATGCTTGTCAACTTGGTAAACACACAAGGAATCTTTAAAAATAAAAATTTTGTATCCACTTCTATGCCCCTTGAATTACTTCACCTAGATTTATGTGGTCCCTCGAGGACAACTAGTCTAGGAGGAAAATCTTATGCTTTTGTCATTGTAGATGATTTTTCACGTTTTACTTGACATTGTTTTTAGCCCACAAAAATGATGCCTTTGATCATTTCAAAATTTTTGTCAAAAAGGTTGAAAATGAGAAAAATCTTTTGATCAAACAAATCCGTAGTGACCACGGAACGGAATTTCAAAATGAAAATTTTTCAATTTTTTGTCAAAGCAATGGCATTGGTCACAACTTTTCTTGTCCTAGAACTCCTCAACAAAACGGTGTCGTTGAGAGGAAGAATAGGACCCTAGTAGAGATTGCAAGGACCATGCTATGTGAGCATTCTCTACCAAAATATTTTTGGGCTGAAGCAATGAGTTCTGCTTGTTACAATCATCAATCGCGTATCAATAAGGCCATTCTCAAGAAAACTCCATACGAACTATGGAGAGGGAGAAAGCCTAACATTTCTTCCTTCCGCGCTTTTGGATCAAAATGCTTCATCCACAACAATGGTAAGGACAACCTGGGTAAGTTCGATGCTAAAATCGGACAAAGGTATCTTCTTGGTTACTCTACTTCTAGCAAAGCATATAGAGTCTTTAATAAACGTACTTTACTAGTTGAAGAATCTATTCATGTCATATTGGATGAAACTAACCCTTGCTTGCCTAGAACCTGTTGTTTCTTGATGATGATGATATAGATATCCTTGGCGAAAAGTTGGAGTCCACAAGCCTAGATGATGTTCCTAAAGATCAAGAGGACGCACCTCTTCCGAAGGAGTGGACTACACCAAGGAATCACCCATGGACCTCATCATGGAGAGCCCATCGAAGGGAGTAGTCTACTCGCTCTTCTAATATGTGCATTATCTTCTTGCTTTTCTTTCTCACATAGAGCCTAAGAACATAGAAGAAGCTTTACTTGATGATTCTTGATTATTGCTATGGCAAGATGAACTAAATGAATTTAGAAGGAATAAAGTTTGGAATCTTGTAACCTAAGACCTACTGATAGACCTGTCATAGGAACTAATGGGTATTTAGGAACAAGTTAGATGAGGCATGGTACAATCACTAGAAATAAGCTAGGCTAGTAGCTAAAGGATATAGTCAAGAAGAGGGAATTGATTATGATGAGACTTATGCCCCTGTTGCTAGAGCTAGAATCCATTCGCATGCTACTTGCTTTTGCTTGCTCTAGAGACTTTAAATTGTTTCAAATGGATTTAAAAGTGCTTTCTTAATGGTGATTTGAAAGAAGAAGTGTATGTTTAGCAACCTATTGGTTTTGAAGATGTGCACTTATCTGATTATGTGTATAAACTTGATAAGGCTTTGTATGGTTGAAACAAGCTCCTAGAGCTTGGTATGAGAAATTATCTACCTTTTGCTGTCTAATGGTTTTTGTAGGGGTAAAGTTGATATTACCTTATTTACCTTGACTAAAAATAATGATTGCTGATAGTACAAATATATGTAGATGATATTATTTTGGTGCTACTAATGAACACTTGTGTAGAGATTTTTCTAAGCTTATGCAGGATCACTTTGAGATGAGCATGATGGGCGAACTCAACTACTTCCTTGGTCTCCAATCAAGCAATGCAAGGATGGTTTCTTTGTCAACCAAGGGAAGTACATCAAGGAGATGCTAAAAAAGTTTGGGATGGAGTCTTCCAAAGCCTCATCCACACCTATGAGCACGACAGTCAGACTCGACAAAGATGAGGGAGGTAAACCTGTTGACCAAAAGTTATTTCGTAGCATGATTGGCTCCCTACTCTATGCGACTGCTAGTAGACCTGACATTATGTTTAGTGTTTGCTTGTGTGCACGATTTCAATCATGTCCAAAGGAATCACACTTATTCGCCTTAAAACGCATTTTCAAATATCTTTCAAATACTCCAAATCTCGGATTATGGTATTCTAAGAACTCATTTTTCGATTTAAAAGCTTACTGTGATGCCGACTTTGGAGGATATAAGGTGGATAGAAAGAGCACTAGTGGAACTTGTTTTCTTTTTGGGAAATTGCTTGGTGTCATGGTTTTCTAAAAAGCAAAACTGTGTTGCACTTTCAACGACCGAGGCCGAGTATATGGCTGCCGGTAGTTGTTGTGCACAAATTCTTTGGATGAAGTATTCAATTACTCGACTATGGTGTTACTTTTTCAAAATTCCAATCTTTTGTGATAATACAAGCACCATATGTCTAACAAAGAATCCAGTTCAACATTCTCGTACTAAACATATTGACATTCGACATCATTTCATTCGTGATCACATTGAGCAAAATGATGTTGAACTTCACTATGTTGACACCAAGAATCAAATTGCTGATATTTTTACAAAACCACTAGATGAATCTACTTTTACCTCGTTTGCGTGGTGAACTTGGCATGATTGAGTTGTAAACACTAGTCGAATACTCTCGTACATATTTGTTAAATTGAGGGGGAGTATTATTAATGTGAGCATTATAATGTCAGATAATACAAATTAATTGTATTTATCCATAATTATGGCTCAACATTCATTTATGTGCTAAATATTTTAAATTTTAGGTGTTCCTCATCTTGGCTACTTCGGAATCACCGCTCCTATTCGGATGCTCCGTTTCACCTCGGATCCACCGAACGTGTTCGGATCGTCCGAACCTGACCATAGGTTCCAGAACCTCCGATTCCCTCTTCGGACCATCCGAACAAACATCGGATCGTCCGAACTCCTTCCGATGTCATTTAATGTTCGCGCCTTCCCATGCCTGATTGTCAGACTTCGGACCCTCCGTTTACGCTTCGTAGCCTCCGTTCTATGATCGGATTTTCCGATTGCGAATCGGATCGTCCGAACGGAATGCCAGATAACCGTTCCGTTCAAATTCCGGACCTTCCGAACTCATGTTCGGACCGTCCGAAAATGGCCTATAAATAGGCGTTCGGATCCTCTGATTTACTTGCTCATTCACTCCTCTCTTTCTTTCCCCACACAAAACACTCACTACTCACTATGCCTCCGCGCCGTAACGCAGCTGGCCGAAATGTTCGCCCTCGTCACGGTGCCTTTCATCATGATCTTACCCAACCACCCAATCCTCGTCCTACCCCACCTGAATTCGAAACCCGTAACATTCTGCCTGGTCGTACCCTTCACACCGATTATCTTCGTGCAAATTTCTTTACGTTGATTACTCTTATTGAGTCTCAACGTTGGGGAAACTTCTTTCTACCTTCCGTACCCGATCTCATCTACCCCTCTCTCATACATCAGTTCTATGCGAACTTTTCCCTAGTTCTTGGTGGTGATGACACTCGTGTTGTTACCATTGTTCAGGGTCGGTTCATTTCTTTTTCTACCGCCGACCTCTCCACTTGGTTCGATCTTCCTCGAGACGGACCGAGTGAGTTCTTTTCTCAGTCTTGGACTGAGAATGACCCTACTTTTGATCGAGTCACTGCCTTGACCACCATCTTCGGTCGTCCGCCTACTCCTGCCGATGACCGTCCTCATGCGAAGGACCTTCCTCCTCAGCTTCAGCTTGTTCTGAAGCTCATCACTTCTTCTATTGTTCCTCGCAGTGGAGACCTCTCCACTTGCAAATATCTCGATCTGTACATTCTCTATTATTTAGTCTCCCAGCGTCCTTTTAACCTTCCCCGTTTTCTTATGTACGCCATGGAGTACGCGGCTTCTTCTACTCGCGTCTCTTTTCCATTTGGCCGGTTCATTAACCGGATTCTAGCCCATCTGGGCATTGACTTTACAGATGAAGAATCCTTATCTATTTCTCCTCGCGAGACTATCGACCATGATACTGTTGTTAAGATGGGACTCTCTTGGAATCCCGTCTTATCCTCTTGGGTCATCGACAAGGATCGCATCTTTGCGTCCTATCGTCCGACCGAACACTTTCATGTTCCCTTCGGTCTCCTTCCTCCTCACGTTCAGACGAGAGGATTTCCCGCTGGTCCCCCTACTACGGGTACCACTCCTACCCCTTCGGTTGATATTCTCTCTTCATCCCATCAGCGTGTTCCCGACCCTATTAGCACTCCTTTGATGACTATGGATGACCTTCCTCATGGCTTCACTCCGCCTGCTCCCTCTGGACCCTACGATTGGATTTTCGAGTATCTCGAGCGATTGGAGACTCGTTTCGACACTCGTTTCTCCCTTTTGGAGTCTACCTTAGAGCGTCATCATATTGAGACTTCCTCGCGTCTTGATTCCATCGAGGCTGAGATGAGGAGACATAGAGAGTCGCGGGATGCGAATTCTTAGATTATGTTTTTGTTATTTTTGTTTATTTTATCTTTATGCATCATTGTATAAAAGACTTGCATTTATTAGTGGATATTTTACCTGTTTATTTGTCTCTCTTTATGTTTATGTCTTTTGCTTATCACAAAAAGGGGGAGAATTTATTTGGTTAAAATTGCTATTAAATGGTTATTAAATAATTATTTGGTTAAAATTGCTATTAAATGGTTATTAAATAAATTCGCCTTAATTCAACCTCTTAGACTTGTTATTTGATTAAGGGGGAGTTATTTAATAATAATTTAGATTATGTTGATTATTGTTTCTCAATTTTTAACCAAGTTTTGTGATCATCAAAAAGGGGGAGATTGTTACGCCTTAAACGCATACAAATCTCGAGGATGAGATTAATGTTTTTAATGCTGTAACATATCCCAAAGTTTTTGTTTTGATGATACCAAAACTTGGATTAAAAATGTACTAATGTTTTATATTGAGGCATGCAGGAAATTAAGAACAGGTTACGTTCGGAAGATCCGACATTCGGTTCGGACGGTCCGAAATTGTGCAATTCAGAAGCAAAATAGAAGCTGTTCGGAAGCTGCGAGGAGAGCGTTCGGACGTTCCGAAGACGTGATCGGACGTTCCGAACACAAGCAATCAAATCACTTCAATGCGGAGACAAATTGATATGACTGATTGATCGAGTAAGATTTCGGACGCTACGAAGGACATTTCGGACGCTACGAAGTGTTGAAGATTTCAAATCTCCGGAAACGCGGGAATATTCGGACGGTACGAACTGGAGTTCGGACCTTCCGAAGCTGTGCATAGACGGTCTGAAAGAACTGTTCGGAAGCAACGAAGTTTGATCGGTTCCTCCGAAGGCATATGTTCGGACCCTACGAAGTCAAGAACGGACGATCCGAAGTCATCCCAAAATTACGGAAATTGATTTCAATCACATCGGACGTTCCGAAGCATAAACAGAAGATCCGAACCTTGGCGTCCAAGACTAGTATAAATAGGCCTTTGAGGATGCATTTTCAATCATCCCACTCCACTCTCTCTTGTCTCTTACAAAGCTTTCTACTATCTCTTGTGTGCGTTGATTAAAAGAGTTGTAATATCAAAAGAGTTGTAGAAAAAGAGTAATACTCTCGAGTGGGTTGTAAAGTTCGTGGCTATCCTTGGAGCCCTCAAGGCCAAGTAGACGCATCGAGGCGTGGTTGTAAAAGCTAGCTTGGAGCTCCTAAAGCCAAGTCGATATAGTGATACCTCGATCCTCATCGAGAAGGGGAGACGTAGACGATTCTTCGTCGAACTTCCATAAACATCTCTATCCCTCTTTACTTTACGCATTTACTTTACTACGCATTTATTTTACGCACTTACTTTACGCATTCATTTTATTTGTGATTGTCCCTCAAGTCTTCCGCTTGCAATTTTTGCAAACTCGTTTTAAAAACGCTAAAGGGCCTAAAGGAACCTATTCACCCCCCCTTTAGGTTCTTCATGTTCCAATAATTTACCCAACACGTAAACCCAACATGCATGATTATAATACCAATAACAGAAGATGCACGTACTTTGAACTGAAAACATATACATGCTGAAATCCTGACTTAGTGCTTACTACATGACATAATGCAAAACTTTAAAACTTACAGACTTGAGGTGTGACTTCGAGAGCTTCTTGCGACTGGCAGTAGGCGTAACCCTTTACAAGAACACCGCTCTGATACCAACTGTAACGAACCGTACTTTCACTACTTAAAATTTGCGGAAAAATTTAAAATTTTCTTAAATAAAAACATTCATACGGTCGTCACTCAACATTCATAAAAAATAAATCCCACAATCATCCATCACCAATAAAATTTTGCTAAAAGAAACTGTCTCACGTTCAAATCAAAACATCAGAGTAATTTAAAAATTTGCATAAACATAAACTTGCGGTCCTCGGGTTTAGCCTGCCACTCAGCCCAAAGCCTGCCCCTTGGTCATCACCTCCTGCCTCCTCAACATAGTCACCTGCATCGATCAAGTCTAGTGAGTCTAAAGACTCAACACGTATAAACTGGAATAACGAGTACTACATAATAAGGTCGCATGCAACTTTAAAATAGGACATACATAATTTGAAACTTGAACTTGCGCATTAAAACTTGAACATACGTACATACATACTTCGACGTGCCATAACTTAAACTTTCATAAACATACTGCATACGTAAACATACATAACTTCATCATTTTGCGTAGAGGATGTTTCAAAGCAAGTGACCCATAACGTAAAAGAGCCTGATCAGACTATACCACAGTACTGGGCTGACAGGGACGTATCCACTGCCGCATACATAAGATCCCTGTTCATAATTTAACAGGCCAGTTGATCCACGTTCATAATTTAACGCTTCACAACCACGATCTAACCTGTTCATAATTTAACGGGCGGATTGGTCCCCGTTCATAGTTTAACGCTTTCCAATCCTAACATAATTTGGTCACAAGACATTTAGCATACCTCGAAAACTTAAACATATTTTCTTGCACGTCAACATACTTACTTGGCGTTGAGGGATTCGTTGGACTTTGACTGGGGCCGTTGCTGCAACATACTAACATAAACTTGTATACTTAACTCACATAACTTAACGTAGAAATCATACTTACTCTCGAGCTCGATCATTACTTAGGACGTTCTAAAATTTCCCATGACACGACCTTGATAATCCTTGCACTAAATCATGACATCAACCTCAAAACAACCTATAATATTTTTTCCCAAAAATAGAAGAACACGGACCCCGTACCTACATCCGTGTAGGGGTCCGTGTAGGTACTGGAAGTAGACACCGAAGGGAAGCAAAGGCACGGACCCCGTGTCAGGGTCCGGGTGAGGGTCCGTGTAGGCACTGGAAAAGACACTAAGTGAAACCCAAAGGCACGGACCCCGTGCCCTCATCCGTGTAGGGGTCCGTGTAGATACTGGAAAAAGACGCCGAGAAGACAACAAAGGCACGGACCCCGTGTCAGGGTCCGTGTACAGGTCCGTGCACCCACTGTAATCGCGAACTTACGAAAATTCTGAACACCTAATATTCATCCTTCTAGACTCGGTTATACGGACCATGCACCGACACCTCGAGACTCATCCTAGCATACCGCAACATAAAACCCAAATTGTACAAACGTTTCAAGACAACAGTGTTCGCTCTACGACACACACGACCCAAAATATGGCAATTGACATCAAACTGTTTCCTACGACTTCTAGTTAGCTCGAGTGCCTATCGACATGAAACGTAACCTCAAAAAAAACACTCTTAACATCATTACTAACATACCCGTACGCAGCAACAATCGCCCGTCGATTTCCAACGAAGCCTGCAACTTAAAACTTCAAGAAACGTATCAATAACATAATTTTCTGAAATTTTCAGTTTGCGCAGTCGAACGGAAAATATCATAACTCACTCAATTTTCGTCCAAAAATTTCGAATCATATATCAAATCGAAGGTATCGAAAAGTTCTACGTTTTTGCCGTTGAAAGTTTTCCCAAAATCTGAACAGAAAAATCGCAGTTTTGACATGAACAGTAAAAACGAGTTTTTGATCTAAAAATTTTCCTTCGAAATTGATCCGATTCATGATTCGCTCAAACTACTAACATCATACATAACTTTTACGCATAAAAACAATGCAATACAATATATGACTTGATCGACACAGCAAGAACAGATTATACGTGCCTTTTTGATAATAAACGTTACCGAAGCGGCGTCACCGAAGCGGAGATAGAAGCGAGGTTGATCCGGGGCGATTGTGGCGCTAAAATCTTTGAATAAAACTCGACAAAACCTGCTGGAAATCGCTAGAGGAGGGGGCGGCTGCTAAGGGGAGAAGAACCCTAGGTTTTGCTCTTTGAAAATAATAAAAGTCTAGAATGAACTTGTGTGTGTGTGTTTAGGCATTACAGGTGTGTGTAAAGTGTGTAGTGTGTGTGTGGCGTGTGTTTTAATAATTAGGGAGAGTAAATCTTAGTTTAATAAAATAATTAACTACTAAGTAAAATACTAACTCTTTCCCACTTAAATAAAATCCCAACATTTAAAATAATTGCACACCCACTACACTTTAAGAGTTTTAAAACTCTAAAATTCCTAAATAACATAATTGACATGCTAATCCAATACTAATTAAAAAGGTAACTCCAATAATAAATTAGTTAAAATACTAACTCTACTCATCTTTAAATAAAATCTCCTAATAAAAATTAAAGTGCACACTTGCTAAACTTTTAAAAGTTTAAAACTCATAAAATCACCTAATAATTAAATCAGACTTAAAAATGCTAAAACTCAATAAACTATTAAAATCACCCCAAACTCAACTTAAAATAAAATACCACATTATCAATTGCCAAAAATCGTCACCGGTCTTTTCCTCAATCCCGCCTCGAATGATCGTCATGAAACTCGATAAATATTTTAACGTGCATCCCATAAACATAAATAATTTAAAATAGTGCATTTAAATAAATCATGCATCGCCAAAACTCATTTAAAATTAATTTAAATGATTTAATAATTAAATGAATGCATGGGTTATACGTGTACTATATTTGGGCACTACACATGCCATGCAACCTACCGACTTCTCTAAAGAACTAATCCGCAATGTTTGAAACATCATCGATTTTATGGCAAGCTATAAAATGTGCCATCTTAGAGAATCTATCCACAACAACGAAAATAGAATCCATCCCCTTCTTAGTCCTAGGCACCTCAAAATAAAGTCCATAGAAATGTCAATCCAAGTTCTTTTTGAGAATAGCACGCAAAAGTGTTCCCAAAGTGCTATTGACAACTTCAGTTTGTCCATCCGTTTGAGGATGACAAGTAGTAGAAACAACAATTTTTGTGCCAAGTTTATCCGATAAAGTCTTCCAAAAGTAACTCAAGAATTTAACATCGCGACCAGAGAAACAATAGTCCTAGGCATGCCATGCAACCTAACGACTTCTCTAAGAACAAATCCGCAATGTTTGACAGCTATACAATGTGCTATCTTAGAGAATCTATCCACAACAACGAAAATAGAATCCATCCCCTTCTTAGTCCTAGGCCACCCCAAAATAAAGTCCATAGAAATGTCAATCCAAGTTCTTTTTAAGAATAACACGCAAAAGTGTTCCCAAAGTGCTATTGACAACTTCAGTTTGTCCATCAGTTTGAGGATGAGAAGTAGTAGAAAACAACACTTTCGTGCCAAGTTTAGACCATAAAGTATTCTTAAAGTAACTCAAAGAATTTAACATCGCGACAAGAAACAATAGTCCTAGGCATGCCATGCAACCTACCGACTTCTCTAAAGAACTAATCCGCAAATGTTTGAAACATCATCGATTTTATGGCAAGCTATAAAATGTGCCATCTTAGAGAAATCTATCCACAACAACGAAAATAGAATCCATCCCCTTCTTAGTCCTAGGCACCCCCAAAATAAAGTCATAGAAATGTCAATCCAAGTCTTTTTAAGAATAGCACGCAAAAGTGTTCCCAAGTTTCTATTGACAACTTCAGTTTGTCCATCCGTTTGAGGATGACAAGTAGTAGAAAACAACAATTTGTGCCAAGTTTAGCCCATAAAGTATTCCAAAAGTAACTCAAGAATTAACATCGCGATCAGAAGCAATAGTCCTAGGCATGCCATGCAACCTAACGACTTCTCGTAAAAACAATCCGCAATGTTTGAAGCATCATCGATTTTATGACAAGCTATAAAATGTGCCATCTTAGAGAATCTATCCACAACAACAAAATAGAATCCCTCCCCTTCTTAGTCCTAGGGCAACCCAAAATAAAGTCCATAGAAATGTCAATCCAAGTTCTTTTTAAGAATAGCACGCAAAGTGTTCCCAAAGTTCTATTGACAACTTCAGTTTGTCCATCCGTTTGAGGATGACAAGTAGTAGAAAACAACAATTTGTGCCAAGTTTAGACCATAAAGTATTCCAAAAGTAACTCAAGAATTTAACATCGCGACCAGAAACAATAGTCCTAGGCATGCCATGCAACCTAACGACTTCTCTAAAGAACAAATCCGCAATGTTTGAAGCATCATCGGTTTTATGACAAGCTATAAAATGTGCCATCTTAGAGAAATCTATCCACAACAACGAAATAGAATCCCTCCCCTTCTTAGTCCTAGGCAACCCCAAAATAAAGTCCATAGAAATGTCAATCCAAGTTCTTTTTAAGAATAGCACGCAAAAGTGTTCCCAAAGTTCTATTGACAACTTCAGTTTGTCCATCCGTTTGAGGATGACAAGTAGTAGAAAACAACAATTTTGTGCCAAGTTTAGCCCATAAAGTATTCCAAAAGTAACTCAAGAATTTAACATCGCGACCAGAAACAATAGTCCTAGGCATGCCATGCAACCTAACGACTTCTCTAAAGAACTAATCCGCAATGTTTGAAGCATCATCGGTTTTATGACAAGCTATAAAATGTGCCATCTTAGAGAATCTATCCACAACAACGAAAATAGAATCCATCCCC
The DNA here is from genome assembly GCF_022965805.1 of Primulina eburnea. Lineage (NCBI taxonomy): Eukaryota > Viridiplantae > Streptophyta > Magnoliopsida > Lamiales > Gesneriaceae > Primulina > Primulina eburnea. Next base: position 110,218 of record NW_027330696.1, read on the forward strand.
TTCTTAGTCCTAGGCACCCCAAAATAAAGTCCATAGAAATGTCAATCCAAGTTCTTTTTAAGAATAGCACGCAAAAGTGTTCCCAAAGTTCTATTGACAACTTCAGTTTGTCCATCCGTTTGAGGATGAAAAGTAGTAGAAACAACAATTTCGTGCCAAGTTTAGACCATAAAGTATTCCAAAGTAACTCAAGAATTTAACATCGCGACCAAGAATCAATAGTCCTAGGCATGCCATGCAACCTAACGACTTCTCTAATGAACAAATCCGCAATGTTGAAGCATAATCGGTTTTATGACAAGCTATAAAATGTGCCATCTTAGAAAATCTATCCACAACAACGAAAATAGAATCCCTCCCCTTCTTAGTCCTAGGCAACTCCAAAATAAAGTCCATTAGAAATGTCAATCCAAGTCTTTTTAAGAATAGCACGCAAAAGTGTTCCCAAAGTTCTATTGAACAACTTCAGTTTGTCCATCCGTTTGAGGATACAAGTAGTAGAAAACAACAATTTTGTGCCAAGTTTAGCCCATAAAGTCTTCCAAAAGTAACTCAAGAATTTAACATCGCGACCAGAAACAATAGTCCTAGGCATGCCATGCAACCTACCGACTTCTTTAAAGAAACTAATCCGCAATGTTTGAAAGCATCATCGATTTTATGCAAGCTATAAATGTGCCATCTTAGAGAATCTATCCACAACAACGAAAATAGAATCCATCCCCTTCTTAGTCCTAGGCACCCCAAATAAAGTCCATAGAAATGTCAATCCAAGTTCTTTTTAAGAATAGCACGCAAAGTGTTCCCAAAGTTCTATTGACAACTTCAGTTGTCCATCCGTTTGAGGATGACAAGTAGTAGAAAACAACAATTTTGTGCCAAGTTTAGCCCATAAAGTATTCCAAAAGTAACTCAAGAATTTAACATCGCGACCAGAAACAATAGTCGTAGGCATGCCATGCAACCTACGACTTCTCTAAAGAACAAATCCGCAATGTTTGAAGCATCATCGATTTTATGACAAGCTATAAAATGTGCCATCTTAGAGAATTATCCACAACAACGAAAATAGAATCCCTCCCCTTCTTAGTCCTAGGCAACATCAAAATAAAGTCCATAGAAATGTCAATCCAAGTTCTTTTTAAGAGTAGCACGCAAAAGTGTTCCCAAAGCTATTGACAACTTCAGTTTGTCCATCCGTTTGAGGATTGACAAGTGAAGGAAAACAACAATTTGTTGCAAGTTAGCCCATGAAAGTATTTCCACAAAGAACTCAAGAATTAACATCCGACAAAAACAATATAGTCCTGGCTGCATCAACCTTCGCCTTCTCTAAAGAACAAATAGCCAAGTTTTGAAGCATCTTCGATTTTTATGACAGCTATTTATAAAATGTCCTCTCTTAGACGATACTATCCACAACAACCAAAAAGAATCAATCCCTTCTTAGTCGCAGGAACCCCAAAATAAAGTCCATATCGACTGTCAATCCAAGTTCTTTT